>NC_053124.1:619970-724970 GCF_010015445.1 Perca fluviatilis | reverse complement strand
TCTGAAATGAAGACAGATTCAGACACTGCACGGCCTATTTCATACTTAAAATGTTTTCAGAAACATGTCTCAGTGAACTATTTTAGTACCATATGAGATCGGATTCTGAACAGCCGCCATGACAGTATGGCTCTGAATTTCTGGAGAAAACAAACCCATGTGATGCGTTCGTCCAATCAGCTGCTGGTTTTCATTTCATGGGCAACAATACAGATTAGCGCCGCCTGCTGTTATGGAGATGTATTACGTTTCTCAAGTCGGTGTCGCCTCAGTGTGTTCCGAGGCAGTTTTTTGGACCTCGGGGACCTGGGGACCATTTCGACTGGCTTTTCTGCCGAGGGTCGGCCGTCTGGCTGGTGTGTACCGGTTTTAACAGTGACATATGGTGTTTTTCCATTACATGGTACCTGCTCTACTCGACTTGACTTGCCCGCGGTGCCCCGTCCACTTTCTATTGCAGGTTTAGTACCGCCTCAGGCATAGCGCCGCCGCAGGAAACTGCTGTGACCTAACGCGACACACACCCAGAACGTGGAAGGTGTGTAGTGTTTCGGATTCTCAGCATGTGGCTGTTGGCCAGAAGACACATTTAGTTTCTAAAGAGGCTGGAGGCAGCAAAAAACACACTGCTGGCTAAACTATTTAAATATGGCGGGTTTGTTCAGGACCCCCCCCCCCCCCCTTTTGTTTTAATATTGTTGTTTGACTGATGGTATTAATCGGTCAAAATTGTCGGTTAAACTAGTGATGCACCGAAATGAAAATTCTTGGCCGAAACCAAAAACCGAAAAAAGAGGAAACCAAGACCAAAAACCGAAACACTGAAAGAAATTAAGCCAATTATTAGTACCATTGCATTTATGGCTATGACTGTGTACTAACTTTACTAAAATCAAGGCATTGCAATTGTATAAATTAATATTAAAGTTTAATTAAAAAAATATCTAGCAGAAATATGGCTACAATCTGATAGTCACATACAGTATACAGTAGCCTAAGAACAGAATAGCTTACCTATTATTGTTATTGTTATTATTATTATTATTATTATTATTATTATTATTATTATTTGAGGCACTTTCTTGCAGGATTTCACTGAACATATCAGACAGCGAGGGTGCATGCCCCTCATCTGGTGCAGAGAGAGAGTCTTTTTTTCGGCGCTCTGATCTCCTGCGCTGGGCGCTGCTCCGTCTCCGTCTCCGTCTCCACGCGGGTTCTCCGCATCCATGGCGGCCTGGATCATTTCTCGTGCGCCCTGCTTTATTTCCGCATCCAAGTAATGGTCTTTATAACGCGGATCAAGTACAGTCGCGATGAAGTGCAGAGGATCCGAATAGATCTCAGTGAAACGTGTGCTGACAGACTCTAAGAGCGTACTTTTCATTGTTTTCACTCCGTGGTCCGTCTCAACCTCGTTGCCTAGGAGACGCTTTGCAGGTGGAACGGATCGGGTACTGACACACGTGCAGGTCGCGGTTTCTGTTTGCGTCATCACAACATTACGGCCGTATTCTTTCAGTTTTCGGTGGCCGAATATTGGGTGCATCCCTAGGTTAAACAGTTAATCATTAACATCCCTAGTACCGAGTTTCCTGTTATTGCCCTTTGTGGTCTAGCTCAATTTTCACCTGGTGAGATTAAATGTTGGGCAAAACAGTGCTGCTAGCTGAACAATAACCATAAAGCAATAACTGCAGAGCCCACCCATCAGGAGTAATGAAAGACTGGGTCCAGATGAGACCCTGTTTCAGCCAGAGGTTAGACTTTTTCATAGACACTGTAGGATCTGCAACATCTGCAGTGAGAGAGTTTAAAAGAGTCATGGATTTGAAACTGGGCCAGCAGAAAGTCTACAGTGAGCATTTCTGCTTTGTCATTTCCTCCAGCCTTTGTTGATTGGTTTACTGCTCTGTCAGCCCCCATGTTAACGCTCATAAGACTTTGCTTGTTGTTGTCTGTACAAAAGTCTTCCTTGCTGGTATGAATCACACACACACGCACACACATCTAACATTTCACGGGTTCATGGGTTTGTCACCATCAAGTACAGAGATCCAGGCTATTGTTAGCCCGCTGTAACCAAGGGGGTAAGCTTCGCTTCAGAACTCGAACCTCCTATGGCGCCATTTTGACGCTACAAAGAGATCACCTCCTGTTAGCTTCCACTGACTAGCATACATTTTGGCGCCAATTTGACAGAGAATAACTTTACACCTGAAGCGTTTAAAGACTCTATTTGTCCGTTGTTTATTTCTAAAGAAACACAACAATGTATAAAAGGCTCCATTACCTTGTATCTCACGTTATGGCTCCGTAGCAGATGTTTTTATAAAAATAGGCTAACGATTGTGTCATAACCAAGCGACTTACTGTCGCACAGTAGAGGAATTACCGTATAGTACAGGAGAAGCTCACAGGCAGTTTCGACTTACGTTAGCAGTTTGGGTTTAATGACTAATGTTAACTAGCATGTTAGTGATCAGTAATTAGCCTGTGCCTATGTTATCTCCTTACATATACCTACGCTCTCCGTCTCTGTAAGATTGGGAATGATTGAGATTTCTCTCGGCACAGCTACCAGAAGACTTACAACTTTCAGACACGTTGCTCACGTCACATCTACGTTGTCTCTCTCAGTTGGAGGCTGCGTAGTAAAGCAAGAGATCACCGGGAAAGTGATTCTAATAGCCTTCACTGGTCTCCGTCCAGAGACACGGGCTCTGTTGGTCCATTATATATATGTCAATGTGTTTAACCCACTTCTATCTGAATGAGCTTACGATCAACTGCCCATATTGTCTGGTGATTTATTCATCCTTGTTGCATCCTGGCATCAGGGGTTGTATTCAGGGATGAGATTTTTGATATTGACATTTGTGGATATCCAAGCCGACGCACAGGACGGGGGTACAATGTTCACGTCCTGCAAAAGCAGTAATTAATAAATAGGCCAGCCGATGAGTTAGGCCAGCCGATACCGATTTTAGCTGATTCCAATTAAATTTTTTCTAACCACTTGACAGCACACACAAATATTTATTTTCTATCTTTTCTTTAATAGAACATTTTGCACAGAACATAGAACATGTTTTGAACAGATAATGGATCACTATAAAATAGAACTATATAAATTACTCCTGGTGTGGGAAATTCACACACATCTAAAGAGCAATGTTAGAACCATTTCCTTCTTTTCACATCCAATATCACACTAAAGAAATGTGATTTTGGTTTTTGGTGTGGTCCCTCCACGCCCTACTTTTTCCCTGCAGGTGTTGCATATTGCATGCATGCATATACACACACACACACACACACTCTCTCTCTCTCTCTCTCTCTCTCTCTCTCTCACTCTCACTCACTCACTCACTCACTCACTCACCCTCACTCACCTCACCTCACTCACTCCACTCACACACTCTCTCTCTCTCTCTCTCTCTCTCTCTCTCTCTCTCTCTCTCTCTCTCTCTCTACCGGTCAAAAGTTTCCATTCCAGACACAATACCAGCTGAGATCAGTTGGGTTGTTCTTTGCTCCATCGCCTCGGCAGTTTGTTTAAGTCCCAGTGAGTCATGGCAATGCTGGTGAAGCAGTTGCAAGTGTGGTTACACTTTCAAAACTCCACCCAGACGCCGTTCGCTGCAATATAATATAATGGCGAAGCGAAAGCTGTCGCGGTTACACTACCTTTGAGACAGGCAGGCACGACCGTGTTCTCTATGCCCTGGTGACTGACTGACAGGCTGGAGGTTGTAGGTCAAGGCAACTATTTCTATAGCACAATTCAACAACATGGGAATTTAAAGTGCTTTTCACAAAACATTAAAGAGCAGTTAAAAAGAGATGGTAAATATAAAAACTAGGAGAATAAGTAGTGAGTAGTTTGGGATGGGAGAGGGAGGTGTTTTGTTTTGTGTGGAATGTAACATTTTCTTAATAAAAAACAAAATGTTCTAAGTAAATAGGATAAATAGGTCTGGAATTATTTTTACAACTGAAATTAATTTTTTGTTATTACAGAGGGAAAGTACCAAAAAATTGTGAACAATGTGAATAGTACCCAATCCTAAGGACACCCCTTATAAATGTGCTTCAGTTCACTGAAACTGCGTGTGGCTGTTAGTGCTGATCTTTGAGAATTGGACTGTTTTTGCAATGAGTTTGCATAGTAAGATTTTGCACCAAATGTTGCATATACCTTATTTAAATAGCACAGGAGCACTGAGATGCTATTTGCTTGGCAGCACAGTTAGGGCTGCATTTCACCTTTTGCAGGTGCTTTGAGAATTACAGTTTTACAGTTTACAGGGTTTTTTGTGCAGGCCGCAAAAGCTGCGCAATCCTTTTGTGAATTTGCAGCTGTCAAAGTAGTATGAACAGAAACTCCCCCATGTTCATTTTTGGACCATATACAGATACAGTGATTGATGTATACCTGGCACTAGTCAATTTATATTGAGGCTCGATTATTCCTTTAAATAACTTACCAATAAATAACTACCATTAATCTTAGACCACACTATAATTTACAAAGACTCAGCAATTCCAGTAATTCCCCCAAGAGCAAGCATTTAGTGCAACGGTGGTGATGGAAACTTCCTTTTAGGGAGAAACCTGGGACAGACCCAGGCTCTTGGTAGGCGGCCATCTGCATCATCGGTTGGGACACAGAGACACTGACACAGATATACAGAAATATGATTCATAATAATCATAGCAGTTGGTGTGATGAACAGTGGCAATTATAGTAACAATAAAGATAATTGACCTATGACTAGAAATAATAGTTGTAGCAGGGCGCGAGCAGGACCACAGCAGCAGCTGCAACCATGATTTAGGTGCCACCCCAATCCAAGGAAAACAGCGAGGCGAGAAATCATAAGGTCTTCGGGGAATAAGCTCCCCAGATCTAAGTTAGGAGAGAGAGAGAGAGAGAGAGAGAGACTGAGAGAGAGACTGTTTGTCAAAGGAAGTCCCCCGGCAGTCTAAACCTATAACCGCATAATTAAGAGCTGGTCCAAGGCAAACCTGGGCCAGTTCTATAAGGGCTGGTAGATGAATCTGACGACGATGAAGTTGTGTACAATATGTACAACACTATAATATAATAGCACAATACATTATTAATATATTATAGTATTGTATTATATCATAGTTTAGTATTGTATGTGTTAGTGTCTGAAGTGAATTAATGATCATGAAATAAAATAGTTTGGAGAAACTCACAAAAGCTAGAATTGTAAATAATTTACACTTGATGTTGCCTGTTCATAGACGAAGTTGTGGCTATTCAGAAGGTTAATGTTTTGGCCCAGAACTTATTGGATCCATCCCCAGTAACTGATTTTAATTCCAATAAGTAACCAGCATCGTGTTCAATTCCTCACATTTATAGCAAACCAAAATTCATGAAAATCGGTTCAGAATGAAGTGAGTAACTGTCCATTTTGTAGAGAAGTCGGCATCTCTCGATACACTGTATTTGTTTAGTTGTGGATCTTGAGCGCTCCAATATGGCAGACAATGAGATTCTCGTCAAATCGCAAACGTGATATTTTATCTGTTGTTGCTTACTACGACTTACAATGTGACATTAATGTATATCTATGTTGTTTAGTTGTATAGGTCTATATGCGCATACACTAACTGCTTTCAACTTGCAAATGCGCTGCAATGCGTCGTTAATAAAGACTAATTTTCAGCATGCCCGGGAGCCACCATTGGGCATGAACCTAAACAGTGCGACACATTGACATATTCCACACAAATCATAATTAATTACGTTGATGCGTTGTTCCAACCCTAGTTTTTATAGTATTGTGTGTATAGTTGAGATCCTGATTGTTAATGTGGCTAACCCCTCTTCTTTCTACTCAAGGATGGAGCGGATGTCTGAGGAGGCGCTAAGGCTCAACCTGCTAAAGCGAGGCCTGGAGTCACCCAGCGAGCGAGAGGAGGCGCTGGCCAAGCGCCTTAAAATGGAGGGCCACGAGGCCATGGAGCGCCTGAAGATGCTGGCACTTCTTAAACGTAAGGACCTAGCTGACCTGGCAGCCCTTGAGGTTGCAGGGCCCCTGGGAGACGGGAAGGGTCCCGGAGCCAGCACCCTCCACCACCAGAGCCTAATGGGGGCTGCTTATGAGGAGAAGCTGAATGGGAGTCTGAGGCTGGGAGGCCATGGCAGCCATATTGGACCCAGTAAGAATGGGAAGGAAAACATCATGGATGAGCCAGTGGATATGAGCGCTGGGAGAAGATGGTGAGAATAAGAACAGAACATTTACACATAAGAACCACAGTGGACTGGGGGTCTAAGAGAATAACTAAGAGAGAGAGATAAGCAGACATTTTGACTTGTCATAGTAGGAAAAGTACAGATGTTACTAATAACAAGTATGGTGGCTCTGTTCTATTCAAGTGTCCCAGTAAACCATGACAATGGGCTAGCATGAACAATACCAGGACCCCAAAGCCATCATTTATCTAAATTGTTTCCACCTGTGCTTTTCCTACTGTGATGTACATGTGGTGTACATGTGTTGTGTAAAAAATAGTTCCCCTCTACCTGAAAGAGTACATACCAGTGGGTGGTGCTGTTTTCAGTGGCACCCCTGCTGTAAGGTGTCCTCCAACACACTGGGCTCTGTTGTTGTGGCTGTGCTATGTCCAGCGAAGCAGCTTCCTGACAGTTTGGTATTTTCCTGACCTTGAAAGTTGTATTTGTGTGCCCTGCTCCAGTCACTTATGTGTGATCAATCCACAGCCACTGGACACCCATCCACTGTGTGTATCTTGATTACATCCCATAATCACACAACACTAAGCTCTGACAAAGTAGCCAAACACACTAAAACAGTCGGTCAGTTATAACTCAGTATTCCGTTGTGAGTGATTAGTTACCATTAGTTACTTTGGACCGCTGTCTTTTTGTAGTGTTGTACAGTTTGAGGAACATATGTAAAGTATTGCACTTGTAAATAGGGCTGCAACTAACGATTATTTTCATTGTTGATTAATCGATTAGTTGTTTGGTCTAGAAAATGGTGAAAAATGTCAACAATTTAAAGATATTCAGTTTTCTGTCATAAAGGAGTGAATAAACCATAAAGTCTTCACATTTGACAAGCTGGAATCAGATATTTTTTTACTTTATTTTCATAGAAAATGACTCAAACTGATTAATGGAGTATCAAAATTGTTGACTATTAATTTAATAGTTGACAACTAATCAATTAAGTGATTCATCTTTGCAGCTCTACTTGTAAATATCACTCCAGGCCAGCATGGGTGGTTAACAAAGTATCAAACCGATTAACAACTAATTACCAAACAACAAAAATGCTAAGTAGGAGAGCTCAGTCGTTAGGGCGGGCGCCCATATATAGAGGTTTACTCCTCGACGCAGCGGGCCCAGGTTTTACTCCAACCTGTGGCCCTTTGCTGCAGGTCATTCCCCCCCTCTCTCTCCCTTTTCATGTCTTCAGTTGTCCTGTCAAAATGAAGGCCGAAAATGCCCAAAAATATAATCTTTAAAAAACAAACAAATGCTAAGTCAAGTAATAGATGTGACATGTGTGACTGATGACTCTTTATCTATCGCTGAAGTCCCTTGAGCTAACACTAGCTTCACAGACAGAATGAGTTACTGCACAGCCCTGAAACATGTTCACTATCGGCCAGCTGTTCTACCAAGCTAGCTCCTCACGAGCTGAAAATGATGTGATGCAATCGACAAAATAGTTTAACCAAGAGACTCACTACACAGTTGGCGTGCTATGCTTTTGTATATCATTATGATACAGAGTGCTGTTTTTTCACAGGTGGATTTTTGACCGAGTAACAGTACGTACACAGACGTAGTTTGGCCTACTGACAGACCTTATTAGCTACAAATTGAGTCATTTTCTAGTGAGCGTTCTCTTGTCAGTGAGAACTGCAGGCCAGACGCTGTGTTCAAAATCACAATTTGATAATTGTACTCTTGGCAATGAAAATGAATGGTTAATTCCTTATTATGCTCCTTGTTACTGTTTTTTTGAACACCTGATCTAACATGTATAGTTTTTCTATCAAAAACTCTAATAGTTATTGTGTGGATACAGTGTTGTGGGGCTGGGCATGGCGCTGCAGAGAGGATTTGATGTTGTATCTCACAATAACAAAAGATTTTGGAGTTGAGTATCATTTTGCTCTATTCACCAGAGGCGTCGTCAGGCCTGGGTGTCCCCGGCTACAGCCCCGAATGTTTTATGGATCTCTCTCTTCTTTTTTTTTTTTTTTTTTTTTTATAATAGAATAAAAAGCCCCAGAATGGCACATGCAAAGTATTTTCCAAGTTCTTAAATTTCTTTTGTAGAACTCACAATAGAACGGTAATTTTGTCCAGTATATTTTTCCGAGGCGAATAGAACGGGCAGCTATGGGCGCGGTCTGACCAGCATGACGTATTTGTTGCGATCACCTAGCAACCGTCTCTAAGTGAGGAAAGCTGTGAAAGGTTTAATTTCGGAGGAATCGAAGCCAAATCAGTCTAATACATTAATGCCATCAACACAAAGTTTAGGAGCGTAATACTACTGATTTAGTTTGACGTTCCTGTGACATGACCTTTCCAGTCTACGGTTCAGACTCAAACACACAGAGCTCTGAAGCAGACCTGTGGGTCTCTTAGTGTCCACTCTCTCTGTAGAAATGGAGATGAGCAGCGCGCCTTCCGTGGTCTGTGCAGCTTCAGGTTTATAAAGGACGCGCTCTGCTGTCGACACACAGATGTGTCGTGTTTGAGCTCCGTGTATTTCTGCCGTAGTAGAGCAGCTACAGCCTCTTCCCTAAACTTTGTCTCATTCAGAGACCAGAGTCTCAAACGGGGCTCTGAGTCTGTCAGAAGGTCTGAGATCTACCGTATTAGCAGAGCAATCACGTAATGCACAGCAGACTATGGTGCAGGTATAGATTATTTTCTGAAATATAGTGACTGTATTAAATTAATTCATTAAAATAAATCTAATATATCATTGAAGTGAATAATTGTCATATGCACATGTAAGGAGGTATCTTCCCCAACAAAAGATGCACAGGAGGAGGGAAGAGTAAGTGATGCCTAGGCTACACGTGTGCTGACTCAGATAGAATTAGAAAAGTCGATCTACAGGAGAATAAATGGATGAAAGCAATACAGAATGCCTGAAAGCCTTATTGCAAATATTGTTTAAAAGTATACAGCTGCAAAACGTGTTAATAAAAAATACTCTAAAACAAATATCCTATATTAAATAAAAACAGGCCTATCCCTAAGAAGGCTTCTTTAGTTGTTTTCTAGAACAATAACTAACTACATAGTATAATAACAGGTTTTCCTCTCCTGCTTAACAGTGAAACCTACACTGTACATTTACAACTTGACAACTTCACTGTTAATTCCTCCACTACTCCGATCGCCAACAGCTGTCTGCTCTGAGCGCATCCACCATCTCTCACGGTCTCTCTCTCGCCGACAGCAGGCTACACAATGAGCTATTCCCCCAAAAAGTTATGCATAAGACGAGTCGTCATTTTGAACCCAGTCGTATTTCCATTGGACAACTGTTGTGAGCGAGTGAGCCGGGCAGACACACTGTGAGTGGGGCCAGGGTTATGCCTAGTGTGTGAGAGATGCCCTCGCAAGGCTTTACGTAAGAATTGGGTCATGTAACACATCAAACTATATTGATATAAACGGAATTGTCTCATCCCATATCTTGTTACATGTAAATATATGGGCTGTGGCTCAGGTGGTAGTCTGGTTATCTACCAGGAAAGGGCGGTGGTTCGATCCCTGGCCCCTGCAGTCTACATGTTTAAGTGTCCTTGGGCAAGAAACTGAACCCCGAATTGCCCCTGATGCTGCTTCAGCTAAATCAAATGTAATGTAATTTAAAAAGTCGACATACCGCCCAGCCCTACGTCATATCGCCCAGCCCTATTGGACATGAAATAGAGAGGCACACACCTCCCACAATTCACAGTTCTTGTGACACCAAAAACCAAGCCCTGAAGGCCAAGTAACTGTATGTAGACCTCCATGAGCAGACTGTGACTAAGACCCTTTTTCAAACAAAATTAGCATGTATATGCAGGTTTTACACGGGTAAACCTGCTAAAAATAGCTGATAGACTCCTTTCCTATTGCCAGTAGACGAGTATACCTGTCTTGTTATTTTTCTGGTGTGTCACTTTCAATGTCACAAACGCGCCGGAGAAAACAGGTGTTGTTAACTTCTCCTGCTACAGCTTTCCGATAAAGTGCACAAAACTGAATGTACAACTCTGCTGACATTCACTTGATACCTAAACTTGACTAGACCGCTTGCTCTGCAATCACCGTCACCCTCTCACCTGCTCCACCACACACTCCCAAGACACCGCCACACACAACTCATTCTTTCAAACCGGGCCCGACTATTTTGATGTTCTGGCACTACTTGGGCGGAGACGAACAGAATTTGTGGCCGAGATGGCAGAAGTTACCGATGGAGCTGACGTGCATCACAGCGTTGCGCCAGAACAGGGCTGAAGAGTTCTCTGTCCCGGGAGTGAATGCCCATTGTAACCTTTCCCATTGCAGACAAAAGCTAGATGTTAGTGGGTGTATGTGGATTTTTTTTTTTTGGTACCGGTATAGCAGGACCTTTACAAGTGTTCCAGAGATGGGAGAGCCTGCAGGAAGGACAAACCTCTCAGCAGTCAGTTAGGCTAAACGAGCCACTCTGGAAAAAGAAAACCTGTGTGGAGAGACTTGTAGAGGACCATTCACAGACCAGCCACTTTGACAGCCCTGCTAGCAGCACCTAGAGGCTATGGTGCTCCTCACATCCAACCCCTCCGTAGTCGTAGTAACCCCTATCTAGCTTTTGCCTGACAAACTGAGTCCCATGTCAGCCTCAAAGCTTGTCCAGATCAAGTTTTGAGAAATTGGCACATTTTTATTATGAACATGCATTTTAGATGTTAGAAAAGTTGACAGGACTTTTTCTTTTTCTCCCATGTAGTGATGCGGACCATGACAGACGAACTCCGTCTCCAGATGTTATCATCCTGTCAGATAACGAGGCATCCAGTCCCAGAACAACGCCTCGCCCTGAGGAGCGCCTGCACCAGGCCAACCTGGACATGTTTAAGGTAAAACTTTAAGGAATACACTGAATGTATTGTACAGCTGTCTTCAACCTGAATAACTATCAGTCAGGAGCGGTCAAAATGAAGTCTCTTTAGTCCTTGATTAATCAACGGTATGAATGCATTAGTATGAAATGAAATCTATAAAGCATTCTTCGCTATACAGGGCTACAGTATCTATGGCGCACATGGGAAATGATCAACAATGAAAAATATCAATTAGAAAATTCAGTTAAATTAAAATGAATTGTAGGGACTCACTAACTGAAACAAAACATACCTCAACACAAATAACTAATGAAATGCATCATTAGACCATAGAGCTGGTCAATATATCGATATTATATCGTTATCGTGATATGAGACTAGATATCTTCTTAGATTTTGGATATCGTAATAACGCAATATGACATAAGTGTTGTCTTTTCCTGGTTTTAAATGCTGCATTACAGTAAAGTGATGTCATTGACTGAACCAGACTGTTGCCTTTACCCACAATTTATCACAAATCTCATTGTGTAAATATTTTGTGAAAACACAAATAGTCAACACTACAATATCGTTATTGAGTCATTTGGTCAAAAATATTGTGATATTTGATTTTCTCCATATCGCCCAGCCCTATTAGACCGAATGAAAGATACATTTCCTTTATTTAAAGACGTATTTAGGCAGCTCAAAGGTGTGTAATAGGTTGCCTTAAATTTGCCATCTGGTTACCATGTGTCACTGTGATTTCCAGGGGAAGACAGGAGAAGAGAGGCAGCAGTTGATCAAAGCTCTGAGAGAGGAGCTGCGTCTGGAGGAGGCGCGCCTGGTCCTGCTCAAGAAGCTCCGACAGAGTCAGATGCAGAAGGAGAATGTGGTGCAGAAGGTCAGTGCTGCTGGTCACTCTGTTGCATCTGCCTGCTCCTGGAATATTCACTGGTGGAATGTAATGAATTACCTTTTCTTCAATACTTAATACAATTGTGTGGTTTAAATGTACTTGAGTATTTCCATGTTATCCTAGTCTTCTATTCTACTACATTCCAGAGGGAAATGTTCTACTTTTTACACTATATTATTTGACCGCTGCAGTTACTGGTTACTTTACAGTTTCATATTATTAATACAAAATATCCTCAACTAATACATTATGATGTATTAGTATAAATTAAGCTACCCAGTATTGTAGAAAGTATAGCCCAACCCATACTAAGAGTTTAAGGAATCTAATAAAGCTGATAAAAAAAGATCAGTTTTGATGCATTCTCTGTCCTCCAGAGAGCACTGACAGGTTGACTCCTACACTGTAAAATGTCACACAAAATCTTCAATTGAGACACTAGTAAATTATATCTATGTATACACCGATACGATAGATCTGCAATAAGATGATATCAGCTGATCTATTGGCCTGGCTGATTTATTGGTCTAGCTTTAATATAAAGTAGTTGAGCTCCACCTTTACCACCTGCAACAGTAGTGATGCTTACACATTGTTTACACATTAATACATCCATCATATTAGTATATTCTGAAATGGGCAATTCTGCATAATGAGCTTTACTTTTGGAACTTCAAGTATGTTTTCATGCTAATACCTATGTACTTGTAGCGTGGAAATCCAGACCCAAATCCGAAAGATTAAGGGTCTGGCACTGAGTAATGAAAATGGCCCAACTCACCAAGCATGCAAATCTCACTGCATGGAATTGGATAACACTACAACCAATCACAACAATACACAGGGTGACGTATCCAGAGCCCCATATGCTTAGCTACCAGAGGAGCTAACTGGTAGATTAAACTCTTAGCTACCAGAGGAGCTAACTGGTAGATTAATCTCTTAACTACCAGAGGAGCTAACTGGTAGATTAAACTCTTAGCTACCAGAGGAGCTAACTGGTAGATTAATCTCTTAACTACCAGAGGAGCTAACTGGTAGATTAAACTCTTAGCTACCAGCAGAGCTAACTGCTAGATTAGACTTTTAGCTACCAGACGAGCTAACTGGTAAATTAAACTCTTAGCTACTAACTCTTAGCTACCAGAGGAGCTAACTGGTAGATTAGACTTTTAGCTACCAGACGAGCTAACTGGTAGATTAAACTCTTAGCTACTAACTCTTAGCTACCAGCGAGCTAACTGGTAGATTAGACTTTTAGCTACCAGACGAGCTAACTGGTAGATTAAACTCTTAGCTACTAACTCTTAGCTACCAGAGGAGCTAACTGTTAGATTAAACTCTTAGCTACCAACTCTTAGCTACCAGCGGAGCTAACTGGTAGATTAGACTTTTAGCTACCAGAGGAGCTAACTGGTAGATTAAACTCTTAGCTACTAACTCTTAGCTACCAGCGGAGCTAACTGGTAGATTAAACTGTCGTCATCTGTTTAGCTAGCATCTGGCCCACCTATATCAGATACAGCGATGTGATTGGTGCAGCTCGGCTCCAATGGCATAGTTAATGAGCATCATTGCTGAATGCCAGAGTGACTCGCTGAGCAAATTACAATTGTGCTCTCGCGAGAACTCTGGATTTCCAGGGTAATGTACTTCAGTAAGATTTTGAAGGAAGGAGTTTTTTCTACACTGTGATATTGCTACCTTTACTGAAAATGATCTGAGTACTTATTCCACCTTTTGTGAATTATTTAAAAGAAAAAACATGCAGTGTTTTTATTTGGTAAAGCCTTTATACACCAATTCTTCTTTTCTAAGCATTGATTCATTTTCATTAATCTCATTAACATTTTCATAGAATTCTCTCTTATTCTCTTATAGTTTGTTAGAATTTCATGTGTGCCCTGGGTGTGCTCAATTAGTGATGTCTGAAGGAATTCACCAAGATATTGTGTGTATGACCAGCATTGTTTTCTAATCAACTGGACACCTAGCCAGCTTCACGGCATTCATAACAAACATTGCATCACACAAGTCATGAAAGACTGCAAACTCTGATTGGTGGGGTCCAACAGTGTTCAGTGTCTTTAATTTAAGTCATTTAAGTCTGGAAGGAAGGGAATCTAATTACAAAATTCGAACACTAGTTGTGCTTGGTCCTATGGTAAGCAAATATATGATCAGTTAGACTGGGTAAACCCAGCCCGATGTGCCGGCGGTTTGATTTCTCCCTGCAGCTCAGGCTGGAAACCTGTATGTTTATCTATCCTGCTTCTGTTACAATTTTGCGGGGACCAATCACAAACTGGCTTATCCACCTGGTGCACTATTGGCTGGTTTAACACGATGACGATAGAGAAGCGATCAAGCAGCTTCTTGTTTACATTCAACATGGCGGCCACCGAAGCGCAGCAACCCGTTGAAGGCCGATGATGGTCACGCTGTAAATGGGTACTGTAATATGATCTAAAATGTATGTGAAGTAAAACCATCAGGTTACCAATAAACATGTTAGTATTACAGAAATCCTATTGTCCTGTTAAAGCTTTGTTTATGGCTGCTTGCAGGTCCCAGTGGTTCAGAACGCTGCATCCTCTGTGCAGCCTCCTCCCATCCACAACTCTCCTGGCCTGGGCAAGCTGCCTGTGAGGCCAGGCCTGCACAACCCTGAGCCCCAGAACCTCCGCAATGCACAGGTGTGTGTGTGTGTGTGTGTGTGTGTGTGTGTGTGTGTGTGTGTGTGTGTGTGTGTGTGTGTGTGTGTGTGTGTGTGTGTGTGTGTGTGTGTGTGTGTGTGTGTGTGTGCGTTGCGCGCGTGTGCGTGCGTGCGTGCGTGCGTGCGTGTGTGTGTGTGTACCTTGTTTTACTATATTCGTTGGGTCCAACAACCCGGGACTACAGTATACTTGTGGGGTCTGCAGCGCCTTCTGGGGACCAAAATGCTGGACCCCACGAGTTTAAAGGGCTGTTTGAGGGTTAAGACTTGGTTTTAGGATTAGGGTTAGAATTAGGTTATGGTTAGGGTGAGGGTAAGGGTTAAGGTTAGGCATTCAGTTGGGATGGTTAAGGTTAGGGTAAGGGGCTAGGGAATGCATTATGTCAATGATATGTCCCCACAAAGATAGTAATACAGACTTGTGTGTGTGTGTGTGTGTGTGTGTGTGTGTGTGTGTGTGTGTGTGTGTGTGTGTGGTTCTTATATATGCGAGTAACCATTTCTCTTCTACACCTCCAGAGATGTTTTTAATATTCTGCCCACTACTTTCACAATATTATTAGTCCTGAGTGAATCAGGTGGGGAAAACATAGCTCACTCTCAAATTAAAGGGTCACCAATTGTACGCCAACAGGTCAGTTTACTGGTCTTGATTAGTACTACTCAGAAAAAACAGTTGTATAATAGAATGTCTTCAGTGTCTCTGGATGAGCTTTGTCAAGTCTGAGAAAATAACTACAAATTAATAACCGAGAACCTGTGAGGTGTGGAGTTTCTAAAGACATGGGTGTTTGCAAAGCAGGGAGGATCTAAGAGAAAGATGCCATCCCATTGCATTGTGGGAAATGTAGTATCCAGTGCTTTTGGAGCTTGGCCCATACTAGAGTTTGACCATTCTTTTATTAAAAATGTATCTCTTGTGAGTCCCCCAACGTAATTGAAATGCAATTCTAAATCACTGAAGGACTCTTTTAACAGAATCAAAAGTCCTTCTTCAAGCTTTGTTTTAGGAGAGGACTTTATTTTTGTCTGACTATTTAGCTGAAATTTGACTGTGCTTAGTCTTGTCTCGGACTTGACTTAAGTGGTCTTGACTACATCCCCACAGTTCCATTTTGAGGAATCCTAACAGCAATCGAAACACAGATGCCTTTTCCTCAGCCTCAGGTTCTCAAAGGTCTCAGCATCCCAGTTTTCATCCAAGATTTGCTTCAGACTTCTCCTGAGTAAATATTGTATATGAGGACAGGGTAAAGGTTCAGGTTCAATTAGGATTGTGACGTTGGTGTTGATTGATATTAGGACTGGGTTTACTTTAGACAACGGATGGGTTAGAATGCTGGGAATGGTAGAACGTCCCACTCTGATTAGGAGACTTCCTCCTGCTGGAAGCCTTTGTTCTTGCATGACGTAGCCCTGCTCCTCCATTCCATGTTAAGTTGGTATTAATATTCAGCAGATTTGTGTGTGTGTGTGTGTGTGTGTGTGTGTGTGTGTGTGTGTGTGTGTGTGTGTGTGTGTGTGTGTGTGTGTGTGTGTGTGTGTGTGTGTGTGTGTGTGTGTGTGTGTGTGTGTGTGTGTGTGTGTTGCCTGGTTTGTTGTTAGTTCACTCACCAAGCAGCTGCTGCCCTCTGCTGCCCACGCTGTGTATATATATTTGTCTAAACACTATGTATACTCTGGATCTGTGTACATGAAGGGAGAACTCCTTTAATATAGATGCTCACGTTCACACCAGCAAAAGGGGATCTGGCAATTATAGAGCTCGACATTTCCAACCGCACTTGAAGGCAGCTTCATTTCACAGAGAAAAAAGAAGAGACACAGTCAGCTGTTACACAAAGAGGCAGTCATGTTTCCTATTTACTGTATGGGACACACCACCTCATAATGGACTCAAGTCTGATCCACGCTTACATGATCGGCCGCCGCAGCATGAAGTCTGGTTGGGTTTCTCTAAAGATTGAATCGGTCTCAACTTTTGGCCGCAGGACGCGGTGTTTTTTCAGTTCACATAGGTCAACTAATGCAGGCAATACTATAAATCCTCTCTTTATGAAGGTTACAATAAATTGCATTTGTTATATTGTTAAAAAGAGGTTATCTTGCATACCTGTTGAATTGCATAGCATCATACTGCCCGAAATATTATGTAAACATAATGTATATCAGTGATGGTAGACTAAATAGTAAAATCACCTCTCACTACAAATCAACACCTCTAAAACAGTTTGAAGAAAAGTTGAACATTATTATTGAATGCAGTAGTGTTGGACTAGACTGTTAGTTTTAGCTGGGTGGGACACAACGCTGGACACTAGGTGTATTTAGGTGCATTAAAGCTAAGTTCACTCTCCACAACTTTGAAAATGGTCAGATCTCTGTACTGTTCACACTACACAAAGTTAGTTATTGTCACTTTCACAACAATTACAGAAACAGAAGTTAATGAAAATCTTGGGTTTTGTGCTCCCTCCAACAATGCTAATAAAGTTAGTATAGAACAGAAATCGGGGAATAAATGAGAATCTAAGACATAAGACATTAAATAGTACAAGTTAAAATATAGGGATAAGTATAACCATGAAATGGGAAATAAGGTAGTATAAATTTGTGGGAGACAGTAATTACGAATTAATAAGCTAAGCGTAAACATGAATGTTGTAAATGTATTCTAGCACATAACAGCAGTGTGTAATATGCAGGCAGGTACAGCATACATGAAACAACATAAGCAAGTGGCTGGCATGGTGTACCGTAACATCTGTGGCCAGTATGGGCTGGAGGTCCCGAGGTTAGGGTGGGAGGCACCTCTAAAGGTGGCTGAGCATGACAGAGCTAAGATCCTATGGGACTTCCAGATCCAGACTGATAAAAAGGATGGCTAACCAACAGGACATCGTTGTTGGTCGACAAACAGAAGCAGAAGGCAGTCGTGGTAGTTGTAGCAAAGCTAAGCAGCAGCAACATCAAGAAGAAGGAACACAAGAAGCTTGGAAAATACCAAGGCCTTAGAGAGGAGCTAAAAAAGATGTGGAAAGTGAAGGCAACAGTGGTTCCAGTGGTAATCGGAGCACTCGGGGCTGTAACCCCTATACTGGGACAGCGGCTCGAGCAAATTCCAGGAACAGCATCTGAGACCAGAAGAGCGCAGTCCTAGGAATGGCTAAGATACTGCTCAGAACCCTCAGGCCCTCAGGCCTTTGGTAGGGGACCTGAGCTTGGAGGAAGGAAAAAGACAAATAGGGAAATGTTCTATATGTTCATGTAATCGGCGATCTGTCTTTTTTGAGGCAGTGTGAGAGTTCTGTACAGGAAACAGGAAACATCACTGCCTCTTTCACGGCCACAAGAAAGTTTTTAAACTCTATGAGGGTAAAAAAACACCGGAGCAAGCCCTGAACTGCCCAGGAGTTACAACAGCTAACCGCTTCGCCGCAACAACAAAGCACAGACTTTTCTTTCTCTCTTTCTTCGTGAAATGATGCCGCCTTCAACTGCGGTTGGAAATGTCAAGATCTATAAACTATCTATAAACAGTCCGACAGAAAACAATAATTGTGAAATATCTAATCTCCAATCCAGACTTAATACCAAAGGAGACGATGCTTTTGCTGTCAGGGCCCCATAACTCTGGAACAGTCTTCCAGTTTAAATTAACCTTGCAACCTCACTGATTTCTTTTAAATCACTACTAAAAACATTGAATTGTATAATTATTATTATCATTTTCATTTCTTCTCTCTCTCCATTTTGTATATATTTGATGTGTGATTGGATGTAATTTGTTTGATGTGTTCATATTTATGGGTGTGGGGGGATATTACTTTTTGGTAAGCACTTTGTTACCCTGTTTTGAAAGGTGCTATATAAATAAAGTTATTATTAAAAGCTATTATTAATTAAAGCAGAATGTTGAACAAACTCCTGTCCAACAAAATGAAATATTCAATGTCAATTACATTGTATTTGTGTTATGTATTATGTTATGTACTTTGATAAAACTTCTCTTTGTTTTTTTCCTTTCTGTAGGGTCATACAGTCATCAGGTCAGCAGCCAATGCCAGCCTGCCCCCCATGCTGATGTCCCAGCGAGTAATCGCCCCTAACCCTTCCCAGCTGCAGGGCCAGAGGGTTTCCTCTAAGACTGGGATGTCTCGCTCCAGCTCCAGCAGCATGGCCAATGCCGTGAGCTACCAGCAGGTATGGATAGGTACCGAGCCTGGCTAACTGCTCCAATAATGTATTCAATAATGTCATACACTGTGTTGACCGAGATGTACGCTTTTCTCTCTCTATTTGTGCAACCGGAACATCTTGTTGTGATCTTAATTTAATGTAACAAACATCCATAACCGTTTAGAGAGTGGGAGAGAGCAGCACATTCAGTCAAGGAGTATCCACAGCATGCTTTACTTGGGGTGAGAACATTGATGGTGTTTTAAGCCCCCACCGTCGACTTCAAGGCACCTAACCATAACCCTTGCCCATGCAGCGCTGCCTGGAAGACGATGTTGGTGGCTTAAAACACCAAACACCGGGTTAACAGTCAAGTCAATTGTAAAGACTAGACAGATCCTGACAAAGAGAAAAATCTGTATAGTGTGCTTTTGTACTTTTGACGTCATTATTCTATAAAAAAAAAAAAAGAAGCTGCGTTTCGACAAAAGTTAGGAACTAAAAGGTTCCTTCAGCCCGTTGTTATCGGTGTTTCCACTGCAGTCCAAACACCTGTGAAGATTAGGCAAATTAGTATGCTGACATGTGAAAAAGCAACATAATGGGACGAGGGCTGCTGGTGGTTGCAGGGGTGAACACTGCAGCCTGCAGTTCAGTGTGCCGGCCTGTTTCATCTAAAAAACACGTTGAGAAAAACGTCTCACTGCTACGACATGTACTGCTGCATAGTATTTACTGCTGCACACTGGATGTAGAGAATGAAACGAAGAGCGTCTGTCTCCACAGTAAATCATCCGCTGAGTGTTTGATGGTTATTTATTTGTGCTTTAGAACGTAACTGCCTTGAAACAATCAGAAAGTAACATTTATTTCTCTCATTCACAGCACCGCCGTGCTGTTTCTCTCAGCTCGATCTCTCTCTCTCTCTCTCTCTTTTCTCTGTCTTCTTTAGAATGAGTCAGGAAGCTGACAGCAAAGCCGAACTTTACTTTGAATGTTGTTAAACAAAGAGAAATGTTCTCCCCTCGTCCTAAAATGGTCATAAATCCATAATAGGTACATGTGTTGAAGCAGCAGCGCTGTATGGGTTTGACCAATCAGCAACAGTCATCCCTGCAAACCCCACCCCGAAAGTTCCTGTACTTTCAGAAAGTACTACCCCACGAGCCAGGCGTGGACTGGGCCAAAAATTGGCCCTGGCATTTTGGTCCAGACCGGCCCACCACAATCGATCACACAAATGTAAGAGCACACAAATGTAAGTCACATACATTATACAATATATATTACATTATACAAGGGTGTAGGTTTTTTTCAACATTGGCGGGGGGGAACACATATTAAGCAGGGGGGTCTGGAGGTTCTAAAACACACACACACACACCTACACACCTACAGACCTGCATTTATTTTTACAGGCTGTTATGTTATAATAATATAATGACCTGGCGATGAGGATTTCCATAACCATAGTAACTCACTCCTGCCTGTGTGCAAGGCAAGAGAGAGAGAGAGAGAGAGAGAGAGAGAGAGGAGCCGCTGACTAAGCGTGCTCTGAGCAGCCAGCAAGTCACTGGAAGGGTCACAAAAGGGGGTTGAACATTTTTTGGCCTGCAATTTCTCCACACCTCCCTTGCGTTTTGTCTGATCCAGTTTGGCACTGAGCACAAAGGGGTTTAAAGATATGATTGGGCCAGCCCTGTGTCAATTAAGAAAATAAATCAGTAGGCCGATCTACCCGTTTTATGGGCCGGTCAGACAGCAACAAACCCAACAACAACCAAAAGACGACAGATGACCAGTCCACCTCTGCACAACCTTTGGGGGGTATATTGTTACCGGATCTCAATTTAGACCCTGGTCCCTGCAGTTGAAAATGCAGTTCCTCAAAAGGTTCCTAGTCCCTGGGAAAAGTTCCTGCAGTCGAAAAGGGGCTATAACCAAAAAGGGACCTGAGGACCATCAGACTCTTTCCCAATAGACCTGAAAGTAATTAGGCCTAGTCCAAAAAGAAGTCAACTCGAGCAGATACAAATAGAGACAAAAGCCCAACCATATAAATATTTAGTATGATGGTCATTCCCATTTAAATCAACATATCAGGATGGTCAGAGCGGCAGCCATTTTTATGTGTACCGTTGTCATTACAAAGAACTGTGACCATTAACTTCCATATGAACGGACGGACTCACTGAGGTGAGGTTTTGCGAGAAATGAGCATTGGAGTAGTATGAAGCATGGAGAGCCGGCTTTGGTGCACTATGTTTGTTGCCTTGCTGCTAGAGAGGATTTAATCGTTTCATATTTCTGAGTTTTTTTTAAGTCATCAAATTAAAACGGCGGTTTAGTGTGGACGGTAGGGCGAAACGGAGTAGTGTGACACACTTTATGGCCCCACCGACTCGTGTTGTTACCATAACAACTATCAACAATCAACATTTTCTTTTGACCTAGTCAAATGACCTTGTCTGTTCTACTATCATTCTATTTCTATGACACCTACACTTACTGACTTATTGACACACAATACAACAGGATCTGGCCTGACTCTAGGAACCGAGTGGACCTGTGAAAACCTCTGTCCCCCCTAACTCTGCAGAGTGGCCAACAACAAGCTGAGACAAGCAATGACTTCAAGAGTGACAGGGAGAACTTAAACATGAATTTGATCAAACACTGATGTATAAATACTAACACAGGACTTTGAAGGGCAAAAAGTAGCAACATTTCTCCTGACTTTACCTCGACAAGGCCAGGGTTTTTATTTTTTTATTTTGTTGTAGCTAGTGACCACAGTGTTCAAACCTTAAAAATATGACTTTACTTTGCTAAGCAATTGAGAATGTGTTTCTCTGCAGGCCAGCCAGCAGGTGGCAGCTTCCCAGCGCTCCGGCTCCAGCGCCATGTACATGAACCTGGCCCACATGCAAGCGGCGGGGGCCGGCGGGGTGGCAGGCGGCCTGGGCGGAGCTTCAGCCGTCAGCCCATCCACCATGTCCAGCTCGGCTGGCGGAGGGGTGAGCTCCATGGCCGACCAGGCCAGCAGCCAGGCGGCGGCTAAGCTGGCCCTGAGAAAGCAGCTGGAGAAAACCTTGCTGGAGATCCCTCCACCCAAACCCCCCGCCCCACTCCTCCACTTCCTGCCCTCTGCCGCCAACAGCGAGTTCATCTACATGGTGGGCCTGGAGGAGGTGGTTCAGAGTGTGCTCGACAGTCAGGGTAAGCAGCTGACATTTAGAGGGGACAAACATCTGCATCAGTTTTCAGATTATTCTCTTATAGTCCAACTTACTGAATAACTTCTTCTCTGTAGGTAAACTCAGAGGGCCACTGGGCCGCATGGAGCCTTTCTTCTGCGCCCAATGCAGAACCGACTTCACCCCCCACTGGAAGCAAGAGAAGAGCGGGCGAATTCTCTGTGAGCAGTGCATGACTTCCAATCAGAAGAAAGCCCTGAAGGCGGAGCACACCAACAGGCTGAAGAACGCCTTTGTGAAGGCCCTGCAGCAGGAGCAGGTCAGCAGCACCACTGTCCCTCTGCATCAAGTTAGAGCACAGCATCCTGATTCTACCGCTCAGTGCTACATCCCACTAAAAATAATACATTTAGTTATTCAGTAAACTTCTTTTTACCATGTTCCATGAACATTTGCGCCTTTAAGGAATGGATATCTGTGCAATGGATGGAAGAGCAAACTATGAGTCTTTTAAAGTGTCTAAAAAGTCTCAGAAAAAAGGAGAAGAAGAAAGGACTCAGAAACATGAGCACAGCTGGTCTTTACTGTTTCTATCTAATTGGGGCTGGTGTAGACCTGTGGTGCCAGGTGAATTTTTTTTAGCACCGTTTTGAAGCAGAAAATCACTATGGTCACACAGCACAATGTACTATATGCGCTAGTGTTTTTAGTGCTCACTGGGTTTATCTGTCCCGTGCCTGAGACTGGCCTTTTTAGAACTTTAGTTTTTTACATTATCCTGCCAAAAACTCCCAAACATAGCTGGTAATTGATACAAGCTGACTTTTCAGTACAATGGTTTCTTTTTTAAACTACTATTGGTCACAAGGAGTAGATGAATGGATGTCTGTGAATGTGCTAATGTATGTGTATTTCTAAATGTGCCTCCCTGTCAGGAGATTGAACAGAGGCTGCAGCAGCAGGCGGCCCTCTCTCCCAGCTCGGCCCCTACTGGCCCCAACGCCTCCAAGACTGACTCCATGATCCGACATCATGCACTCCGTCAGGTACACTGCAGCATTCCATCTGACGGTCCTGCCTTTCACGTGCCTTCATTTGTGTTCTAGTATTAAGTTTGTCACAGGCTTGGAGTGATCTTAAAAACCACAAGAAAAATGGCTCATGAATTTCTGCTGAACAGTGCTCATGTGAATGTCTCATGTGTTCTGTATTAAGCGGGGCTACCATTTACATTTATATTCAGTTTAAATCAGTGAATCTATTATTTTTTCCTTGGATTTATCATCAAGTTTGACAATTAAACGTCACAAATTACTCACAAGTTACTCGAGCCCCACATTCAATTGAATGATTTTATTAGAAGGATTAATAGCCGAAAAAACAAATTCATTATGACATGAAACTAGGGCTGGGTATCATTCAAAATCTTTCCATCCGGTGCCAATTTCGATACCTCAGTTTCGATGCCGGTTTCTAACGATACTTTTTTCGATACCATATGTTTTAAAATCCATTTCAACATCAACAAAAATACATTAAACACAAATCTTTTATTTTCCAACTTAATTGTGAATCAAAACAGTTATCAAAATGTAAGAATTCTGGTAAAACTGCTCACTCAGAGTAACATTATTAAAAGTGCCTTGCTTTGCAAGCTCAGCCTGTCAGTCAGTCACCAGGGCAGAGAAACCACCGTTGTGGCTGCTTGTCTAAGAGGAAGTGGAACGTCAACAGCACCGCGACCGCTTTCAGCTCGCCATTAATATCATATCGCAGCAAACGCTGTCTGCCTGAAGTTTAAAAAACTGTAACCAACCGTGACTCTCTGTGACTTCAACAAAACTACAGACAGTTTACTCCGTCCACACCTGTGTGTGTGTGTGTGTGTGTGTGTGTGTGTGTGTGTGTGTGTGTGTGTGTGTGTGTGTGTGTGTGTGTGTGTGTGTGTGTGTGTGTGTGTGTGTGTGTGTGTGTGTGTGTGTGTGTGTCGGAGCTCTGCTCTGTGTCAACATGCAGAGAGGACAGATAAGCTTACGCGCTCAGACGCTGTTGGAACCAAAATTTGGCACCGAACGATAAATCATTTTTCGATACTCATAGGGTTGGATTTTTTCCGGTGCCATAAAAGTAGCGACGTTCGGTACCCAGCCCTACATGAAACAGACAAATGCCCTCTAACTAAGCATGTTTTAACACACAAATAGCTGGTATTTGTACTTGATAATTGACTAAATGCAGTAATGAATGGTTTCTGCTAACCACCGCTGTGTGATTTGTGTGATTTGTGTGATTTGTGTGATTGGTGCGCTGTGTGGCGGTGATGGTGAAGGTAATGGGATGTCTGTACTGTCCTCAGGCTCCCCAGCCTCAGGCCTCCCTGCAGCGAGGTCTGTCCAACTCGGCGCGAGGCGTCCTGTCCAACTTCGCCCAGGCCTCCCAGCTGTCAGTGGCCAGCAGCCTCATGGGAATGACTAGTGCCAAGCACTGTGGCAGCGGTGGAGGCAGCAGCAGTAGCAGCAATCGACTGCAGCATGACAGCCGTCGCCAGATCTACAACATCCCAGGTACCTGCTGTACAGGATCTACTGTGTGTGTGCCTGAATCAGCTGTTGACCAGGGATGTCCCCATCAAGTCTTTCTGGCTCCCGATACCAATCTGTTTCCCACTTACATTTACTTACATGTTGATAAATATGCATCTGGCAAATTGAAATAACAGCTGTAGATTCTGAATCCGACAAATTTATGAGCTACTTGATCCAAATACCAACCTGTTTTGACAGTTGATCATCTTAAATTATTGATATGAATGAAAGTTAGTGTGTGAATGTGACTCCTTAAATTGACGTGAATCATTCAGCTCGAGAGAAGACATCCCACTTTGTTCAGGTTGTTGAAACTACAGAGACACTCAGGCCACTGTGATTGTACAGTGGTGTTACAGAGTGGAGCGTCTTCCCTCACAAATGATCTTTGGCCGAGTACAGACACCAGCTGCAGAGATATTCGGTATCAACGTTCATTAGTGACACCATATGATACAATATATGATATATGAATGACAAGCTGCTCTTTGAGAGAGTCGTTAAAGCCAGAGTTTAAAACTTGCCAGTCACATCATTTTTCACATTCAAACTAAGTTTCACTCGCATATGTAGTGAAATGCTGCACTGTAGGCTGTGCTAATGGAAGAGTACAGTGAAGACAGGATCGGATTTTAGCCAGTACCAGTCCAATAAAGTACGTCTAGATTGGCCCGGATACGGATCCTTACATTGGGCTTGGCATGTTCACATGTAGTGCCACTACACATACCTGCAAACTTTTCGTTTTTATTGTCAACCACGTCATCCACATGAATCGTGTGTGTTTAATGGGGGCTCCTTGGGAAATGTATCTATCAAAACTTATTAAGCTTTTATTTTCAAAGCAACATTAAGGTGCATTGTTACTCTTGTCATGTTTGGAGGTTACAGTGCAGCACTTTATTTGCTCAGGCTAAAGTGAAATGTGCAAGAATGATTTTCTATAGCATTCAAGAGTTTGCCATAAGTCAATTTGGTGCATGCAAGTCTCGGTGGGCATTCACAACTGAGCACAATAACAATGTGGTTTTACCCCTAAGGGGTTTAAATCTGAATATGAAAAACTAACTTACTAGAAACAAGAAACTAACGGCCTATCTCCAGTAGAAGCCTTTTTAAAATAAAGAAATGATTATTTCTGCAGTTGGGGGTAAATCGTTGTTTGGGGTTATAGGAAACCCCAGAACCTAAAGTTGAAGTCAAGTGTTTATGTTCATGGGTGTTTGGTGGACCTTACAGTATCCTCTTTATGTGCTGTCTTGTTCCCACAGGGTTAAATATTGCCTATCTGAACCCAGCGGCAGTTGGAGCCCATAAGAGCTCCAGCTTAGCAGACCGGCAGAGAGAGTACCTGTTGGACATGATCCCACCTCGATCCATATCGCAGTCCATCACCGGACAGAAATGAGCCCTGCCCAGATTTCCTGTTCCTCTGAAGCCCCCGCCATCCTGCCAACCCTACCCCATACTAAAGCACTCCCAGACTGACCAACATCCCCACCCCATACCCCCATCGCATGCAGTGCCTGTCCGTGTGCCTACCTTAAACCAACCCATGAAAACCCACCGGTCGGACAAAGACACTAAAGTTTCAGTGCATCTCAAATGTTCTTATTATAGTAAAAATCTTCTTCGTCAGCGTTGTTTAACAATTATAATTCCCATTATTATCGCTGTTGGTAGCACTATTATTATACCTGCAACTACCATTTTTGCTTCAGTTATGATTACTCATTATGCTTTTTTCTTTTATAAGTGTTTCTCTGCTGTTTCCTTTACTTTGAGCAGTGACAGTGACTCATTGTAGGGCCACTTTAGGCCATGATCATGTAGGATTTCTTTTCTCCATTCAATTATAAAGCTTAGATGTGACTATTGCTAGTAACAGAAGATCAACAGGGTGCATTCTGGTTGCTATGCAACATAAAGTTTAACAACTTTGAAGCTTTGTAAAAAGTGTTAGCTCGCTAACTTGGAGTAACAAAGTGGAAAACCGAAATGGGAACAGAAACGGGCAGAGCAGCCACACTTGTATTATCTTGTCGAAAGGGCCAGCTCCGACACGTTCAACCTGGAGTTTGGGGCAGCATCACCAACTGTGAGGGGACACCCTGCTACCATCAGAGCTCATTAACTGGAAATGACTTGTGTACAAATGAGAATCCTATGTGATCAGAGTTTGGGAAACCTTTTCCTTTGCTAGTCAGTTCCCACCATTCCCCATCAAAAGGTCATCAGTGTGTCCTGCTACAGAGTGTAACCGCTGCCATCTGGATGGAGCTGGTGATTGGCGCTGTACTATCAGGGCTGACCGACGCAGCCTCGGCCTGACTGCACCTTCAGCCGACCAATCGTTGATAGAAACTCCAGCAAGGAGGGAGCTGACAGGCCGGAGGACGTCCTTGACAAACACACCCAGTATTCACAGGGGGATGGTGGTGTCTACTCAGAGAGAAGCAAGTTGATTTTCCCTCCCATCTCACTACCTGCCCCCCATCCACCTAGATACCTTTGGTTATCCAGTATGCACAGACTGAACCCTTTTTACCCAGCAGCTCCTCTTGGCATCACGCGTTCTTTAAGAGAGTGAAAAAAAACTCAAATCTGAAGGCGGAAGCACATTTTATGCGTCCAAACCACAGATTCTGTACCTGGAAACCTAGAAATCTGGGTTCCTTTTCTTGTTATATTTGGGTTTTTAGATTGTTTTCTGATTGTTGAACCCCCCACCCAACCTTTACTGCTTCTTTTTTGTCATTTGTTTGTTTGTTTTGCGGCGTCTCCTAATGAAATGGTGGCATACCTGAGAGGTATTAGTCCCCGGAGACGATAATAATCACCATAGCTAAAAAAAAAACAGAAACTATTGAAATATCTGTATGGATTATGTATAGATACCTAGCTTCAGAGGGAGAAAAAAAGATGTGGATTATATCTTTTATGGGAGAGACATGGATCAATCATTGTGTGCATGCTCTGCACACAAGTTGCCTCACTCCAGAGGAGCACTTTGCATATTTCCAATTGGAAAAACATTTTTTTTAAAGAGGAAAAGAATGTTACAATTGAGAGTGGCTAAGGTCTGGATGCTGGCTGATTGCTGACCAGAGCGTCAAAGGAGATGTCCTGAGATTGTGTGGATTGCATCAAGGTGTGTTTTAAGGGATGATAAATGGTTTTATGCTAATTTACTTTGTCAGTGTTGATCTCTGTTGATGTTGGACCTTAAGTGTCAGCTTCCAAATCCCTGGTACCCAGTGTGCTGGGATTAGACCCAGGCTTTATATAAGCTGCTAGAGTAGATGGACCAGCATCAGCACTGGGTTCCATGGACTCACTGTCTGGAAACACCCAGTTTAAGTCCAGTTATTTTCCTTTGCAGTGCATTCAATCAGTGGGACACCACCAGATGCTGCTGCTGCTGCAACACATCCTCTTTACAGATCTGTGTCCCAGAGTTTCCTCAGCATTTCCCACCAATACATAGGATGTGTCACCCTGTCTTAAAGGATAAAAGTGGTTTAGAATTCTAACCCATTTACTTACATCTAATTGGCTATATATACACACACAAACTACCCTAATGTAACGTGTTCTAACAACAACTCAGGAGTGGTGGGCTCCCAGTTTTGTAGTAGCTCAGGCATTTCAAGCAGTGTTGAGTGATGGTGCAGTATTACTGATGGAACACACAGAGGCTGGGATGAAGTCCGTCTGGGTTTGAGATATAGGGTTCTAAACTTAACGTCCAACACATTTCAGTCTGATGAGTCAAATACTTGACGAGGAGGTTAAAACCTCAGCTTCCAAACAAGTCTCACGTTGTCAACTGTCTATATAATCTATTAAATCATTTGGATAAAATACCATGCAAAGTCCAATCATTCCAGGCAGGTGCATTTAAACTGTCCAAGAGAACATCCAGATTGTTGAAACAAGGTTCATCATTGACATGAGACCGACACTGTTGCAGAGGGTTACAGGTGGCCAACACACGCCAGGCAGCCATGTTGGATTCCTTCAGTTCTTGGGCAACAGCCGATGTGTTTCTAACAAAACGTTTCTCTCTCCGTTTCTGTGCAGTTAATGTGTGTGTGAATGGAACCGTATGTTTGGTTACATTACACTCAGTTCAGTCTGGTCTCACTCTTTAACTTGGAATCCTCTGTTAAGCGTTGTGCAGACATTCACTTTGTCAGGAACTTGGTTTATGACCAAACACCTGCAAAATCATCAGCTTCAGCTGGACTTTGTGTTTAGTGTGAATTAGCTATGCGATGCAAACATGTAAGCTGAAGCTAAAAAGCAAGAGAAGTTAAGGTGGCAGTTAAAAACCCTTTCTAAAAGTATCAATTTAAAAAAAAGTCTAATACTTTTTAACTTTTTGCTAAAAATGAAATGGGGAAAAGTCACTATAGCACTTCGTGTGTGTGTGTGTGTGTGTGTGTGTGTGTGTGTGTGTGTGTGTGTGTGTGTGTGTGTGTGTGTGTGTGTGTGTGTGTGTGTGTGTGTGTGTGTGTGTGTGTGTGTGTGTGTGTGTGTGTGTGTGTGTGTGTGTGTGTGTGTGTGTGAAACTGGCCAGTCTTGTCCAGGCCTTTGATTGGAACATAACTACTGTCTGTACTGTAGTAGAAACTAGCAGTGTTGAATTAGTTGGCTAAGCCAGCTAACAAAGCTCTTGTCTTCATTGCACTGTTATTTCTTCAGACTTCCTTCGGTCTCGGAAGCTAACGCAGGATCAGGTCAGTAACAAATCTAAAAACTCAACTTTAACAAGGAAATAGTCATTTTAACAAAGTAATTGACCTTGGTTGTGCGATGAAGTGCTCAGTCTTCTCTAGCTAATGCAGTAGCAGAATATGTTCTAGGTTAAGTCTGTTTTAAAAGCCCAATGGAAGAAAGCCTTTATGGAACCCCCCACTGTCTGGCCAATGATAGTGGAGCACAGGCTAGTACTTCAGTTCTCTCATTAGCTCCTCTTCTCAAGCCAAGACAATTTAGGACAAACCCAGGACACTACCACAGTAATATAAACTATAACTATCAATAAAAACTGTCTTTTCGGGTGTCTCTGATTCTGGAGCTTTGATTATATTTAATAACAGTCAGTTCTCTAATGAATGTCTTTGATGGAGCTCCAGACGGTTGAGAGGTTTGTGGTGTAGCCTCGTGCTAATCTCCGGTTATTGTCGTTTTGTACGTGAATCTGTGTCACTGTTCCACTTAGCCTCTGCGCTGGAACCCCTCCCCCGTCCATATGTGCACAGTGGTTGATGGTGTGCACATATGGACGGACTGTCAGATGGACGTGTTCTGGTTCAGTCCAGACCTGCCGTCAGTGCGTTAGAACGAGCCGATGATAAAAACAGCCCAGTGAAATGAAGACTTATGAAACTACCTAGATTCTACCTAAATTAAACGGAAGTTTCTACTTGGAAAACATCCTTTTTGTTAATTATTATATTTAAAATAAAAAAAAACATTAATCAATTTTCCCTTTGGTGAAACACTTGAGATTGGATGTAGAGATATATTTTCATGAGATTTTAATGTCTGGGATAATTTTTTACTGCCACTCGTGATTTGATTTTAGTAATGTTTTTGTCATACATCTCCTTTTGCTGCCAAGCTGAAGTTTAAGAAGAAAAAGCTCCGGTCTCTTGCTCTTTTGCAGATGCATCCACACACTTTGTATTTGGACTGCAGATTCTTTCTTGAAATCTAAAAATTTAAATCTGAAGTCATTCTTTCTCTGATGTCTCAATTGAGTTTTTTTTTCTTTCTATTGCAGTTTAAAAAAAAAAAAGAAACAAATGTATTGATTATGAAATAAATGACACGATATTTGCTAGGTTTGAAGTAATAATGACTTATTGTACATAAGCATTTTCTCCTCCCTTGTACTGAAAAAAGAAATTAAATGGTTGTATATTGTGTAGAAAAGCAAACAAAAAGCCATGAATATTGTGAAGCTTGTCATTTCGTTTTGTGATCACTGTGTATTATTGTGTAACAAATGTGCAAAATGTTTGGGATTCTTTTTCCCCCCCTGCTTCTCGAAGCGGCCTCCCTGGATGCATTGGCTTTGGTTGGGGACTAGTTCCAGTTTGCAGGAAGGTGCTCATTGGTTCAGACAGAGGGGACAGTCTGCAGTCTGCTTCACGTTAGACAACCACCATTTCTTTAGTTTCCTCTTGGAGCTTTGAAACTTGAAATAACTTTGTTTCTTACAAAATGGTTTCCTGAACTCACTCTAGATAAAAGCACTTTGAATGTTTCACTGGGTGTGTTGGATTACATAGACCGAATGAAGGGACCCTCCTGAAATAATGGTTTGATCCAGGGCCAGACTGATGTACCACTTGGCTGATACTGGCCTCCCACTAAATGACATACAAATGATGTCCGCTGACCACTTTCATATGTCCACGTATTCAGGCAGCTATTGGCTTTCTGTTAACATGCGAGTCCTGGAATGTGCTGGGCTGGGCTGTGGCTGCTCAAACATTTGTGCTCCTCACGGCGTTGGAAGATTACATTTAAAAAGTCGACATGGTTTCCAGTGTCCAATTAATATCCAGCCTTTCCAGCTATTCACAGAGCCTGAGGGGAACAGTGACATTGACTCTGGACCCTGGACAAATAATGCAAAGTTACATTATCTGTATACCTATATACTAGCAGGGCTAAATGAGAAAATGCTTTCTAATTATAGAGAACCCTTAATTTACAGTGTCCATATTAAATCAATGGCTGACTGGAGCATAGACAAAACATAAATAAATAAAAATGTCAGTGACTCCATAAGTGGACTATGATAAATGGTCTTAACCTTAAACACTCCAAATGTTGATATGATCCTAACCGGAGTCTCTAGAGGGTCTACATGCTGTTAGGCCCAACAGCCTGCTAAGGCCTGTCCTCTTAGCTGAGGCAGCCCCATTGGAATAGTTTGGCACTAAATATCCACATCTAGGTATACGCACTTCCATCAGTGGAACCCTTGTCTGACCTTCAGAAGATGTTTCTTGTTAAATCTGAATCAGTGACCACTTTTCCTGCCAACACCAGCATTCTACTCTACTGTTTGGCTTTATCTTCTATTAGTTGTTGTTGTTGCTAATGCAGGGAAACATTTAATTTCAAAAATCAGTTTTATCAATTTTCAGTTGTCTTTTTGTATAATGTTGACAATGTTGAAATAAACATCTGGGGAAGCAGAAACAGATGATGAAATCGACCGGAAACCAATTGAAGTCTTTTTTTTGTTGTTTTGCTTACATCAATCCTGACCTTTTGCACATACTTGATATTTAACGGTCTTCAAAAAAGTAAAAGAAAATAATGCTGTTTGAATACTGCCAGTTGATTGACAATTATGCATTGATTGAAAAAATAAGCTAATTTTGGAGGAAATAACTTTGTAATATTTATCTCTTGCAAGCTATGTTTAATAAAGGTTGAAACAATTTGCTTCCAAGGGTGACTTTATTAACTCTTCTGTAAAAGGACTGGAAGACACCGTCCTATCAGAAACTCTGGACAGTCCCATTGCACAACTTTTAATTTCATAATGAAACATATTTAACATTTAAAAAACTTAATCCAATTAATTGGGAGACAGTTTGGGACAACAGTTCCACTGTTCCAAGAACCCAAATCACCAGCAGATCCACTTCAACATATGTCATAGGACATATTGGATATTATTCTGAGGTGATAGGATGTCGACTTCCTACTGACCCGATTGTTTTGTTACTTAATGACGATTCTAAATTACACCTGCTTGGGAGACAAAAGAAATTTGGTTAGCTGGCTCAACCGCGACCAAGAAAATGATAGCTCAATAAGCTATAAGTCATCGACTATAGACCTATGGCACAGGTATCAGTCCCTCAGACCTCAGCATCACAAGAACTAGAGGAGAGGGACTAGACAAGGTGGGATTCCTGTTTTCTTTTTTCTTTTCTTTTGTTTTCCTCGACACCGCAGAGGGTGGGGGGTGGGGGTGGGAGAGGGGTTTTGTTCTTGTTCAAGTGTGTTTGTCTGTTCTGTATGTAAAAAAAAAAAAAAACAATAAAAAGTTGATCCAAGTCTTCCAAAAAATCCAACATTCCATCTGCTTAAGTCTACTCTCATTATTATAACTGAGTATTAGAACATTATGACAGTAGAGCTGGATGAGCTCTGTAAAACCCAGTGAACACAAAGGGAACATCAGAACCTTCATGATGGCATCAGACTGCATTCATTTACAACCTTTCTTCTGTCTATGAAAGAGCAAAGGGAATCACTGGAGTACACTCGAAATCTGTATGCATGTATAGACAGAATAAACAGATTTTCAGTGTGCTAAAAAAGATAAACTGTGACTGTGAGCAGCTTCACACAGTATTTTCATGCCTAAATTAATAAAAGTTGAGTTTTTAAGTTCATAGTAACAGCAGTTGACAAAGCAACTTCCTATATCGATCACTAGGTGGCAGGATCAAGCAACAATAGATTTTGGAGTCAGCTGTGTTGGAAGCTGCTTCGGTTTGACTTGCTCAACTTTCTGAAGGTGTGAGGGAACATAACAAAGTTGTGTTTCGAGTACAGTCTGATCATGAACTAAATAGCCAGCTTTATTTATACGCCCCTTTGGATCAATGAGCTATAAGTGCATGTGCTTTCCGGCCTGTGGAAAACTATAGGCAACCAACTAGACAGACACAGAGGGCTTTTTTTAGCTTGGTGGTGTTTCCACAACTGGACGCTCATACAGATTCTAGTTCAGCATCTGTCCCAAGCATGTTCACCTCACATCCTGCAGACAAAAGAAGTCTCACTACAAAAACAGACCACAGACCTTTACCATTATTGTAGAACTAGTGAATGTCAATTATAAAATATGACAGACATTGAATTATAGTTACAAGGTTTCATAGTGTTTCCATATCCATGTCAAATATTGTGAAAAGGACACTTTATGGAGTGTAAAGGCCGTTTTATGCTTCTGCGCAGAATCAACGGCGTACCCCCGCAGACCCCTCGGCGTCTACGCCGGACCCTACGCCGTAGCCTGACGTGCACCTCTCGAAAAATGTAACCACGTCTCTCGGCCGTGGCGTGGTAGCGTTGCATTTCCCCCGACTCATGTCCTGGTTCTCCTTCTCCATCAACTCCACGAGATCAAGGAGAGGGTTAACTTCTCCTGCTCCAGATCTCCCACCGTGGTCAGAAAGAACAGGGAGACACTTTGTTTCTCTCACTAGGACTCTAGAGTCACTACTCACTCTGAAGATAATCACCATCACTCTCTCACTGATCCCTCGCTCTATCACCCACTCCCCACACACACACACACACACACACACATGCTGGCTTGACGCACACAACGGCGCACAAGTATAAACATCAGGCCACTTACGTAGGCTACGGAGAAAGCTCTGCGTGGAGCCTCCTCAGAACCATTAAACAGCCTTTATTTAGAAAGAGAAACGTGGTCACAGGGCTGTCACACAGAAACAAACAACCATTCACGCCCTTGGGCAGTTTCGAGTCTCCAGCTGACCTGAGCACCAGCTCTGGGGGAGACTCAAAGACAGACAAGATGTAAACTCTATCTAGTGAATGGCATTGCTGCCTCAGCAACCCTCGAACACAACTAATATTATCTGGAAGCAGCACTTCTCACTTTGGCAGATCAGAGACATGTCAATATGAAGTCTTAAAAGTATAAAAGTGGAGAACATACAGTAGATCTCACATAGATATCATTTTTCTTTGTTTGACAGCTGTCTTCTGCTGCATGTCCACTCTGATTCTCACAAGTAGTCTTAAAAATAGACAGGATGTTTACTATAGACACCCTGTCTACTTAGCAAAACAGTCAGTAACAGCCACAAACCAAACGGAGGATTAGGTTGTACATAAGGATGGCTTCCAATAAGTCCTTATAGCAAGCTAGTCACCATTCCATCCATCGTAGGTTTTATACCGCAGAGGAAATGAAAAACCAGAACGATCACGTACTCTTCGTTATCTCCTTTATTTTAGTTTGACTGTACTACTGTGGCCTCCTGGTTTTTACCATTGTCTGTAAAGTCTGTTGTTCCTCTCTTCATTTTTGTTAAAAAAAATGATCATCAGCAAAAATTGTGATTATGCAAAGAGTTATTTTTGCATGTGTGTGTGTGTGTGTGTGACACAGTGTATGGGAAAGAAGGGGCCAGCTCCCAGCCACGAGGTGTATATATCTAACTGTTTGCACTTTGATGGAATTGTTCCTGATGCATTTCTTCCCCCATGTTTGGAACGTTCCTTTGTCCTTCCAGTTCAACATGTTCTGCAGGCTCTCAACACTTTGCAGAAACACAAGCAACTGCACTTCTGTCTCTCTGTGTGCACAGGGGGAAAACCCATTACACAACACAAAGGCTACGAAGGTTGGCTGTAAACAGCATGTCTGAGGACTGCTGCGTTATCGTGAGAGTGGGTGGGGCCTGCGCTCTGTGGAACACTTTGAACGTGTGGTACGTGAACTCCTTTGAGTGTTTACCCACAGTTCTGCCTCAAGGACAAGCACACAGCAGCTGGAAGAGAGGTGCATGCTGAACAACATGGAAAAAATAAATGGCATTGCTGCAAATGACCACAGACTGCAGGTGACTCATCTACTCAAGGCCTCAGACTCAAACATGAGATTGTTTGAACGTAGCTGTATGAAATAACTCCAGTGTGACCTTCCAGAAGCATTTCAAGGAACACAACTTCCCTGAAAGGAAATGAGCCCAACATTAACTGAGGCTGCAGCTGTCGCTACTGACTGTCTCATGTTCATTTGGTCCATGGTTTTTGCTTTAGTTTGTGCCATCTACTACACACTTTACATCTTAAATTGAACCTGTATGCACTTTGTAATAGTTCAGACTTTAAAGCATTAGTAAGCCACTGCTCCCCAACCTTTTTAGCCTGTGAACCCTTAGGGCCTGTGTCCCTAACGCGCTTTTCTCTGGCAGAAAAGCACGGGCATAGGTTTGGTTTCTAGGTAGCTAACCTAATGCTGTTAACAGGGGGTCGACTACCCAGCAAACAAGCTTACAATGCATATAGTAATAAAACCAGGGTGTGGAACAGATCAGTCCAAAGCTTTCAAAATACATCTGCCATCATCTCCGATTAACACGTATCTTGATTGTTTAATCCACCAGAAGGGTGAGATTGGCCCCTCTTTCACAAAGTATTGATTGGTTACATACTGTACTTGCCCATGTAACTGTGAAATACTCCAAGCAGCATTGAAGGAGAGATGCATATGACTACAGTGTGATATTCTGCAGGACTTACAAAGTACTTATGGGTTAACCTATTTCATAATGCTCCCAAGGTAAGGTAAGAAAAGGGGCTTTGGAAACTATAAATATAATACATGTTGGATTGTCATCGAGAGGGGAAAAAAGGTATAACACAAATAACATAATTATATATGTGAATATATAATAATAACATACAGTGGTTGGTTGAAAGGAGACGAGCAGGGAGGTGGAAGTCCTATCCTTGTGCTGAACTTGTTTTGCAGTTGGTTTGCTGAAGGTACAGCCAGACATTCCACTAGTCTGTTTACTCTTTCCTCTCTCACTCACTCTCACAGGCCCTTACACACACACACACACACACACACACACACACACACACACACACACACACACACACACACAGTCTGTTTTTTTGTCTGGGCATGCACAGACTAGTATTGTTTTCACCTTGTGGTGTGTGTGTGTGTGTGTGTGTGTGTGTGTGTGTGTGTGTGTGTGTGTGTGTGTGTGTGTGTGTGTGTGTGTGTGTGTGTGTCTGTATGTGTGTGTGTGTGTGTCTGCTTGCCGATCTGTCTGTGGACTGATTTTGTCACCACGACAGCATCAACTGTGCAAGATGCAGTCCCAAACCTTTACAGGTGTGTAGTTGAGATAAAGGAATGAATCCAAGAACTCCAAGTAAGTGGGCTGGAAGTCGGGGGATGGGAAGTAGGGAAAGGGCCCTCCACCCACTTAACGCCCCTGGCCCGAATTGCCTTTGCAGCTGGTGTGATGCTGTTGCAAGATGGGCTCTAGTTAATTCAATGCAAATGTGTTTGTAGATACTGTATACATCATAATGTGTCAACTGCATTATTACATAATATTGTGGCCCTGTATTGTAGAGGGGTCCTGTATCTATCTAATTGCAGTACATGTTGTGCTTACATGGTGCTTTTTTCAACAGTGGGACAGACATCTGACCATAAAGACTCAGAGAAAATAATAGACTTTTGTGCTGCTTTTGGCTGTTCATGTGAAAGAAATGCCAAACTAAGTAGCCTAACATGGAATTACATTTCACGAATGAAAAAGGTGTTTTACAATTATGTTATTGTTACAAACGTGTTGAATTTAATATAACAAGAGGCTAATCCTACTTTAAACTAACTTCAAGTTAAGTGACTGTCCTGATACTGAATTAAGCTAATGCTATAGCTTGTGTCAGCTAAAGTATTTTTTGTTTAAGTAGTTAGTAATATCTCAGTAAGATGCTGAAAATTATGTTTGTCATGTGTGTGTTACTGAACTGCAGTTCCTCGAATGGCTGCTTGAGGCGAGTCATTCCCCATAGACCCCCATGTTAAAAAAATCCCAACTTCACAGCCAAATTAAACATGTTTACAGAAAAATCTTGGTCGCTAATTTCCCTCTTCATGACAACTGTACGAGGGTTGAATTATTTTTTTAACTCACCCGTTTAATTATATTATGGCTTAAAGTCACGTACTGTTACTATCTACACATGATAAAGTATTTTGGTATGAAAGCCCACATTTTATAAGTATCATGAATCATAAATACATCTTTGGCATTTGTAGCAAACTGCTTGAAAATCGGTTGGAAATTTAGGGGGGAATAGCCCTGTAGTCCCGTGCCGAAGTGTCCTTGGGCCAGACACTGAACCCTGAATTGCTCCCGATGCTGCACCATCGGTGTGTGAATGTTTATCTGATGAGGAGGGGGCACCTTGTATGGCAGCTTCAGCCAACAGAATGCTTCCTGTACTAGGCTATGTAAAAGCACTATGAGTAGTCGTTGAGACTAGAAAAGTGCTATATATGAAAGCAGTCTATTTACATTAAGAATAGGGCTGCGTGATTCATTTAATTGCAATCGCGATGTCACTTTGTGCGAAGACATGACTGCAAAGATTGTGAGATATAAGCAACAATCAATAAAGGTTGCTGTGTGCGTGATACTCTCTAGTCTGTGTGCACGTTGTAAAGGCCCTGACACACCAAGCCGACAACCGGGAACTAGTGGAGACGAAGGCCGACTGTGGCGTCGCCTCACGCCGGCCTTCGCCTTACACCGCCTTCACACTGGCACTTGAAATCAGCTCTGTAATACACAATGCGCCCACCGTGGACGTCGTACTACACCGTTGAAAGCGTCGGAAGAGAGTAGAAAAAAAATGGCGGAGAGACTAGAACGACTGTTGTCCAGTTCTCTATGACCTCTCATCTGAGGGCTATAGACATATAAACAGAAAGGCTGCTGCGTGGAGAAAAAAGGTTGCCCAGAATGTTATGTCAGGTCGGTTAAATGTGATATAGCGGTATAATGTCAATAGTTCAATGTCTGTTGCTAACCAACTTAACCATAGCAGGTATCCTATGCATTGTTTCTGCACGGAAGAAAAAACGTTTCTCAGAAACAGAGCGTACGGTCCCTCAGCTTCACTACCCGAAGGATGACAGCGGACACCGGGAGATGGCTAACCAGACTGTCCCTCTCCCGGGCTGTCATCCGTTCTCTCGGCAAACAAGTCTCCCTACAGTGGGAGCGGAGCGGAGGGACAGAACGGCTCACTGCTGGCTCGTTAGCTAACATTAACTTGCTAATTCCAGACACCCAACATGCCATTATCCTACACTGGTTACAGAAGATTTGCCATACAAAATTGTCATCTGGCGTTAGCATTGTGCTTTCCTACGATTTGACAAGAGCGTGTGAATGAAACATTAGCTAAGTTTTCATTTTACCAAAAATGGCAACAACAATTATTAATGAGCCATTGACTTACATTTTTTATCTTTCCATCTCTTCGGGCTTATATCCGCTAGTCTGGAAATCTGCACATGTCATTCCAATGTACAAAGGGGGTGATAGGAACAATCTGGATAACGATCGCCCGATCTCTACACTTCCATACCTGGCTAAAGTACTTGAGACCTTGGTCAACTCTCAATTAGAGTATTTCCTGTCAAGCCACTCTACTCTTAGTCCTCACCAATCCGGTTTCAGACCCAACCATAGTACCATCACTACTATCACTCTATTTACCAATAACATAGTCTCGGCCTTGGACATGAGGAAGCACTGTGTGGCCCTCTTTGTCGACCTCTCAAATGCTTTGGACACGATCACAATGTAATTTTAAAAAAGTTGTCTGATATTGGCTTGGATACGGGTGCTTGTGCGTGGTTTCATAATTACCTACCTTCCAGGCGTCAATGCGTGAAATCACCACTTGGCAATTCAGATTTTTTATCCATAATAAAAGGAGTCCCACAAGGCTCTGTATTGGGTCCTGTACTCTTTACCATCTATATTATTGAGCTAGTCTCTTCTTTAGCTGGTTGCCTCGCCTATATGATACTACTACTATTCTTTACTGTACTGCAGATAAACCACAAGCTGCTACTGACAACTTGCAGCTTTCCTTTAACTTATTACAAGACACTCTCTCTGACCTTAAACTAGTCCTTAACTCGTGAAAAACCTAATTCATGTTATTTTCAAGAGCTAGAAATGTTGATTTTACGAAACTTCATATTTTAACTGTTGATGGCTCTCCTATAGAGAGAGTTACTGATTACAAATATCTCGGACTGTGGCTTGATGAGAAACTGTCATTTAAGACTGCTTCGCCTCCAAGCTCCGACAGAAGGTGGGCTTTCTATACAGAAACCGGTCTAGCTTTCCTTTGCTTAGTAGGAAGAGAGTTGTAGAGGCAGTATTTTTATCAGTATTAGACTATGGTGATGTAATCTATAGGCATGTAGCTACATCTACATTGAAACAATTAGACTCTGTTTATCATTCGGCCCTTAGATTTCTCACAGGTGATAGTTATAATACACACCACTGTGTTCTCTATAGTAAGCTTGGCTGATCCAACAATTGGCTCACTCTTAGGGTCCCTTGCGTGCACTCGGACCTTGGTAAAACAGCCTTTTTCTTCGATGCCCCTAGCACATGGAGCGCTCTGCAACAAACTGAGGTTAAACGTACTCCCATCTGCTACTGTTTTGAAACATTTGGTGTTTAAAACGCTGCTCTTTAAATTGCAATTGTTTTTATTTGTTTTAATTGTGTTTTGCTTATGTTTATTTGTCATTGCAACTGTTTTTGTGTATAATTCTTGATGTAAACTCGTCGTCATTGAAAATGAAGGAAACCTCAATGCCCTTCGAGTATAAATAAAGGTTAAATAAATAAAAATAAATACAAAATTTAGATTCTGGCCGGTTGGCAAGTAAGCTAACTTGCTTTCTAGGGGGCTAATTGTTTAGCAGCGCATAGAGAGAGAGGTCTATTAGGTCTTTATATTAAATATCACAGTATAGGATATTAGTTTATTAACGTGTAGGTCTGTAGAGTTCTTTTAAAAGACATGTTATTGTTAAAGTAAATATACGAACACAAGTAGTTATGTATATCTCGTTGTACGTTTGCCATCTTATGCAAATAATGTGCAAAAATAGATATTTAAATCGTTCAAACCTGTGTGTTTTCTAGAGGGAACATTCAAATGTCATCGTTGACCAGTTTTGACTGCTCAAATGTGTGTTTGTTTGATCAGATGAGATGAAAAATGAAAGGAGCATTGTGTGTGCTTCTCACAGTCGTTTGTTTGCTTTCATCACGCTCGTTTTCAAGCTGAAGCTACACAGCCAATCAGATGACGTATGGTCAGGTCAGTGTCAGAAGTGTAGAGGGTTGCAGAGCATGCAGACTTTAAGAAGAAGTTGTACAAAGTATATTTATTAACATATACACTAGTTATTATATTACACCCATCCTAAATATCATTGTTTATAAGGGCATACAAAAGTGTATAGTTTAATGAGTTTGAATTTACTTATTTATTGTTCGATTTATTTCATTTGAGCAAATCCAAAATGTCCATTTTGAAAAGATTTTTTATTTCATTTAGTAAAATATTATATATATTGTTATTTAAAAAAAATATTACACACTTTTTGTTTATGTATATCTTCTTATGCTCATTTAACTTTGTATGTTAAATTGAGAAACACATTTCAAAATGTTAGTATTTTGTGCATTTAATCAAGCAAGTAGACTATTATATTGAAATCGCAGTATTGTAAATCACAATCGCAATATGACTTTTTCACCAAATCATGCAGCCCTAATTAAGAGGTAGACTTGTTCATAGGCCCTGAAAATCTGCATGTGCACATCAAGTCATATTTGGTGCCTTTGCACTAAAATAAACTTTGATATATCAAATATTAGAAAGCTTATCCAGTCCTGTTTTTGCTATCTGTTTTTGCAATCCTGTTTTTTGCTATCTGAGAAAATATCTTTTAAGGCTCCTCATGGCTCAAGGTATTTCAGAGTTGCTCTCCCCCAAGTGTTCATATTATGCTCATTTTCAGGTTCATAGCAGAAAAGGTTTACATGGTTTAATTTGTGAGAGTGAGGCATCACAGTGAGACATCTCACTTCTGTTCCATCTTTGTTGGGAGTCGCACATGCTCAGTACCTAGGTAAGGACTACTAGCCAGTCAGAAGCAGAGTATGAGGGCGTGCCCTGACAGTACCTAGGTAAGGACTACTAGCCAGTCAGAAGCAGAGTATGAGGGCGTGCCCTGACAGTACCTAGGTAAGGACTACTAGCCAGTCAGAAGCAGAGTATGAGGGCGTGCCCTGACAGTACCTAGGTAAGGACTACTAGCCAGTCAGAAGCAGAGTATGAGGGCGTGCCCTGACAGTACCTAGGTAAGGACTACTAGCCAGTCAGAAGCAGAGTATGAGGGCGTGCCCTGACAGTAGCTAGGTAAGGACTACTAGCCAGTCAGAAGCAGAGTATGAGGGCGTGCCCTGACAGTAGCTAGGTAAGGACTACTAGCCAGTCAGAAGCAGAGTATGAGGGCGTGCCATGCTAGCAGCTAGGCAAGCATTATAACGTGTGTTCCAAAGTGATTTGTCTCTGAAGTAAAGGCTGGACTACAATAGAGCTGTTTGGAGCAGTTGGTGAACAGTGTTTTCTGTTGGAGATGGTAAGTCCCTTTGGGGGGGACTTTGGGCTTTTTCACTTTGTAAACCTATAACATGCACAAAAAAGATATATAACACAATAAAGGAAAGGGACAAAGCCAAAAAGCATAATATGAGCACTTTAACAGCCTGTGCCTCAAGTCCTCAGACAAGAACCTGCTAGCTGTTCCCACACTAGATTTATGACCATGTGCTGTTGATATTTACTCTCTCAAAGTAAAATTAACTTTACCATGAGTATGCAAAGAAAAAGAGGTAACAGATGTAATTCTATAGACACAGATGTGTAGCAGAACCAGTTAAGGACATAATGACCAGCCTTTGACAGAAATCACACTGGAATTCCAAAAGTGAAAGTAGCCTCAGCAGCATTGAGCAGAAAGTCCCTCTTTTGTGAACCCAAATCAAGCAGCAGCACTATAAAAAAAACAGACTTCCTGTAGGGGATGCAGACATGCTCTTCCTGCATGCCTCATGCATGCACAAGGTTTTCAGCCAATCACAGAACACATGGCAGCAGGTCTCAGCCAATGGGTGCTCTGCTGGTTTGTTTTTCTGGATGGATGAAGTGAAGTCCAAGACTAGTGGGGAAACTTGTAAAAATTCAGAGAAGTAGTGGCAATGTGACAAATGACTTATTTCATGTTCATGATACCATAAAGTTGGTGTGGTATCATGGTGAGGTGTTTCATAATCCAACATGAGCTCTGCCCTACTTTTGGTTACAAGGCGTAGCCTACTGCTGTGAAACACGATTAGAAAATAATTATCCACCTCGACCACAATCCAGATTTTGTAATCATATGTGATTTTCACTTTAATAAGGTAATAATAACACTTCTCACGTATCAGGACACAAGTGATCATAAATAGTAGAAATCTGAGTTATGGATCAGGTGGAGCTTGTGAATCGAGCTCTGGGTAAAGCATAGCATGGCAACAAAGTTAAGTAGAGATATGTGAAAATTCTACTTTAGTACAGTAACAAAGTATTTGTACTTTGTTACATTAGAACACTGATCAGCACGCATGCATCAGCATTCTGGGGAAATATGTGAGCAAGGTAATAATGCTTCTTTCAGCCTTTTTAGTGATATTCATTAAACTGTGATGATTTTACGTAAGACCTGACTGAGTCCGTGTCTTACATTATGTTACTTCATCTCACTAAATGGCAGCATGAGTTTCAAGTATACAAAAAAATATACAGTATAAGATCAGGGATGCATGATACAAATGGATGCTGCATGGTTGTACACATTATTCTACCTGGGTTATTCCAGAACATAATCATGTAAGACATTATCCTATTTTACTGTAAGAGTGCTTTGTCGTGTTAATCGGAACTTCGTTGATATTTGTCAGCAGCATACTTTGTATCATAGTTAACCTCAGGCACATGACCAGACCTGCTATGTAAGCACAATGGACTAACTGAGAGAACACAAGGAGGATGAGGAAATCAGTTCAGAGGCTGTGTGTGTGTGTGTGTGTGTGTGTGTGTGTGTGTGTGTGTGTGTGTGTGTGTGTGTGTGTGTGTGTGTGTGTGTGTGTGTGTGTGAGTGTCGCTGCCTCAGCCAATCACAGACCATGTCTGAGGACACAGCGAGGCATGCAACATGCTGGTATTGTGACATGATGGTAGTGGTGTTGTTATGTTAAACATAACAGCATGTGTCAGGTTCATTTGAAGCACACAGAACGAGGGAAGCACAGGTGTATTATAACATAACACACACACACACACACACCGACCTGTGACCTACACGTTAACTTTACAGGGTGAAAATATACTTTAGATATTAACATATATTCATTTGAAGAAGCATCAACTATACACTAGGATGCAATGGTAACCAGGTGGTATAAGATGACTGTAACCATGAAAACCCTGGCTCTGTTCAAGTCATCCCAAAGTTTTCTGTCAATTTCCACCGTCAAACTATCCAACAGATGTCAAGGAAAGACACATAGGAACCAGGTCTAACCAAAGACTGTACTGTGTGTACAGTATCTTCAGCTGGATTCTACTCATCTTCAACTGCTTTGTTAAAGGAGAAAGAGATGCTTCATTTAAAGTCAGGAAGTCCTTAGACCTGACCTACAGCGAGATAACAAATTAAAGAATGGGGCTCAGTAATGACCTAGAACCGAGGCAATAGTGCATTTTTGGGGGGCTTTTTTCAGTGGCAGGTTAATCCATATTTGGTGCTCTAGTTTGTATTTGTGGCAGCAGGACATTGTATGTGGGTTTGAGTTCTACTTCACCACTCCAGGGTTGGCTGCAGGTCAGAGGCTGTCCATCTTTGGTGAATTGGTGTTGCTACCAGGAATGGAAGAGAGAGAGAGAGAGAGAGAGAGAGAGAGAGAGAGAGAGAGAGGGAGAGAGAGAGGGAGAGAGAGAGAACTGACACGTGGGCAATCAAGAGAGAGAGAGGTGAAAACTGTATCTGGTAATTACTGGATTCAGTGTAATTCTCAGGTTTACCAGTGAAGTGTAAAACGTGGGGTACACTCACCACAGCCGACCTGTCGAGCGGCGGCGTGATATCATGGGAGCGCCGTAACTGTTTAAACTGGTGGATGCGACACTAGCTGCAGTCTTCTCCTGAACTCGTCCACGCTTCCTGTTTCCACTTTGTCGCGCCCCGCTGAAAAAAATAGAACGCCCTCTGAACGCGCGCTCAAAATCCTGGCGCACCAACAAGATCTACGTCGTTTTGACGTCACATTGGCGCGCGCCACGGCTACGGCGACTGTAAAACGGCCTTAACGCTGCAGACAGAGTCTCTGCTGACAGTTAGAAGCAGCGAGACAGATTACTTCTATGAACAAATACTTAAAAAATGTGAAAGAAAAGAAACTCTGTTAATGGGTGATCTGAATATAAACTGGCTTGATAAATTAAGAAAGAAAAAACTTAAGGATATCACAAACTCGGTACAAATGACTCAAATGATAAACAAGCCAACTAGACTAACACAAATCTCATATTTACAAATAAACCAAATAGGGTGACCAAAACATACAATTTAATAACAGGTCTGTCAGATCACAACCTTACTCTAGTTGCTAGAAAAATAAATAAATCCAGGTACAGGGACAAACAGCAAATAAATAATCAAAATAAAATGTTCCATATTCCTAAGAGAAATCAAATTGCACTGATGAATGATTTAAATGAAATAGATTGGGAGTGTGAAGTTGACAGTAAATGCTGTGAGTATACATGCAATAATATTACTTCAACCAAATATACAGAATTAAAGAGAAAAACTAATAAAAAGAAATTGCCATGGTTTGGTAGCTCTCTCTGGGATCTAATGAAGCAGTGAGACCTGGCACTAAAAACCTTTCTTAAATCAAAATTGACTACTGATCAATACTGGCTGGTACTATTCTACAGTATGCTCCTCTCGCCAAATGGTTCCATCCTACTGCTTGTGCTGTGTGTCTTGGAGGCCAACATTGTGCCCCCTGACAGGTTACAAGGCCCGATCTACTAGCTCTGATGTTACTGATGTTGCTGTGAAGCAGCACTCAGGCCTACAGCAACAGCCCCTGTCACAGAGATAAACAGTATCCTTATCTGTTGCTCTCAGCAGTTACCAGACGTCAGAAGCACAGGGCCGAGAACGTACTTTGAAAATAAAAAAGCCTCTGGCTGCACACCCCATAACAGGAATATTGGCTGGTACTATTCTACAGTATGCTCCTCTCGCCAAATGGTTCCATCCTACTGCTTGTGTTGTGTGTCTTGGAGGCCAACATTGTGCCCCCTGACAGGTTACAAGGCCCGATCTACTAGCTCTGATGTTACAGAAGTAATCATCATGTTGGCATCTTACTAAAAACCCCTGCACAATGATTTCTAACTAGTATCTTAATTCACCCATGTTTCATAGTAATATTGTTTTGCTTTTTATTTCCTCAGTAAAGTAGTTACTACAATGGTGTTCACTGCATCCACTGTACAGATATGTTGATGAAACAAACAACATAGCCTACTGACAATTTAGTATTCTTGAATGCACCACAAGGCTGGTTTAAGTTAAGTTAAGTAAATGCACCGTCTGTGTTTTTTCTCCGACAACGGCAGCTGCAGTCAGACTGTTAGGTCCCGCTGTTGTTCCTCTACAGGAAGTACAGTCACACTTTACACCGCTTAACGTAAGCTGTCAGCATTTTAACCATTGGGTTTAATCCAGCTACTAACTCCAGTGCAGGGCACCGCAGGGCACTGCAGAGCGTAGCAGGGTGTAGAAAGGCATAGCAGGGTGCGGAGCAGGACCACAGCAACAGCTGCAACCATGATTTAGGTGCCACCCTATAGTCCAAGGAAAACTGCTGGGCAAAAAAACATGGGTCAGAGGAAGTCCCCCAGCAGTCTAAAACTATAACAGCATAATTAAGAGCTGGTCCAAGGCAAACCTGGGCCAGTTCTATAAGGGCTGGTAGATGAATCTGACGACTATGAAGAGAAGCAGTTGGACGCTGCACCTCCTCACTCCCTAACTATAAGCTTTATCAGAGAGTTGTAAGTGCTGCTTCCTGTTGCTCTGGTCTAAAATCATCTGGCCAAAGGACTACAGTTGAAAATTAGCTGGCTGGCTAACACTGGCACATTTACAGAAATGTTGATTCATGTGTGTTGTCCTTTATAAAATAAAGAATAAGTTAACTGTTAAATGTGGTGATGGTGTCTGCCTCCCGAACCCAGAGCTGGTTCCATAGGAGAGGAGCCTGGTAGCTGAAGGCTCTGGCTCCCAGTCTACTTTAAGAGACTCTAGGAACCACAAGTAACTCTGCATTCTGGGAGCACAGTGCTGTAGTGGGACAATAAGTTACTAAGAGCTCTTCAAAATATGATGGTGCTTGACCATTTAGAGCTAATATATAATAATAAGGCACTGGCAAAGCGAGACTATGGCACCATAGGATTAAAAGGGGTGGCAGTAGCTCAGTCCATGGGGACTTGTCTTGAGAACCATAGGAAAAGCCGGTTAAAGTTCAATGAATTAATCAATTTGATTTGTCACATGAAATCTTACGAAGTACAATTTCAGTAAAATGTAATCCCATCAGCTCCATCAACTTGTGTATGATTCAACATGAAGCATGATTGTGGCCGTCAGAGATTTATCCCAGCACTGTATAGTGTACATCCAGTACGTCCAGTAGTGGTGGCCCTCAGAAAGGTAGCCCAGATGTCCTTCTCACCAATCACACAAAAAACTCTTCAAATCTTCATCTTCAAATTGCATTTCAGCAGAGGAGCAAATAATGATATCCAAAGTCCTGCTATGTGGCAGAGGGAGAGGTCATACGAGCATTATTTTCCAGTTTCCAGTTCTGTAGAAAACAACTTTACTGTGGCAACCAACATGTTAAAGCCTCGATGGCCAACAGCAGAGTCAAAACACTGATTAAGGCTAATAATGGTTCCCACAATGAAGGTCCTCTGATCAGGCTCCAGGTGCTGCTAAAGACTGCCCGCCTCTTTCATACACCATGCTGGCTATAAAGGGAAGGCTGAACCACAACTTTGATGAACAGGCTACTGATAACTGATCTGAAACCAGTTACACACGAAAGAGCAGACACGCTGGATATTATTCAACATTTCTTTAATAAAAAAGTAACCCAAAGGGTTTCATACAAAAATACTTTGAAGTATCAAAGACGCATTGCAAACTTACTTTATCACAAATCAGCCGTTAACAGTGATTTTCTTTGCGCCCTGAAAGAACAGAAGTTGTGAAACCACCACAATGAAAGGTTGTCTATAACAGCTGCAGATCAGATACAATGATTATCCTCATATGCGTTCAGGTGCGTTCCACGATATCGGAGCGCGTATGTTGTTTGGATCATGTTTGGCAATTAACAGCCAATCACCAAGCTGGGATTTGGAAATCAAGGTGAGGTTCCAACAAGTTTAGAGTGTTTAACCTAGAGAATATTCACTCTCCACATCACAAACGCTGTTCACACAAAACATAAAAAACAAAAACTCTTTGAGGCAGTAGTAGAGCAAAATGCATCAATCAAAAAGTGCAATAAAATACAGGAATAAATCTCTTTTTTTTAAACACTGGTGCAAAAGAAAATATTGAAGATTAGCCTCTGACGAAGATTATTCTACATGCTGTAATTCTCAAAAGGCAACAATAATCCTGACAATTCTTTACAGCAACACAAACTGACTGGACTCAACAAAAAGGATGATTCCTCAAGGGAAATCCCTTAAAAACATAGGTTGGACAGGAATGACAAAGCATTACAGTGTTTCCCTTACATTAATTTTAGTAATTATTACTAAAATTTCTTTACTATTTCTTTACTTTTTTAAATGGGTAATATCTTATTTTATTGCAGAGCTGTGTGCAGCGCATTGATTCACTCGGCCCCTCCGTTTCTCTCTCTCTCTCTCTCTGTTTACATTGGGACCCCTGTCGAATAGCCCAGTGGCCGCCTCCTATCTGTGCACACTTGGACTGCTTGACTGCAGTAAGCCTCTGACGTTACCATACATCTATGACAACAGCTTTCACAAGTTCACCTGAAACTCCCAGACTGCAAGTAAGTCTGTTTCTCTGTGCCATTGTTTTTCACATAAAGCCTGATGTTAGCTAAGATAGCTGACATTAGCCCTTTTTACAGCGGCGTTAACTTTAACCAGCACGGTTCTATGTGAAAACACAACGGCAGAGAGGAACAGACTAAACATACCTGGTGTTTGGGACTTCCAGGTGAACTCACAACATATGCTAGCTGTGTGGTGATGCCAGGCTTTAGAGCAGGGGGTAGTAGGGTCCAGACGACTGACATGTAAATAAAGCTGGGCTCCCCTCAAACCCATCATTTGAAAAACAAATCAGAATGCAAAAAATATATCAAAATAAAGTATTTTGTTTTTCAAAACTTCACAACTTTTTTCAGTGCCACTACCACAAATACACTCTAATTCCGTGGGAAACAATGCATTATGGGGAAAAGACAAACCCCCAAAAAAGCAAGATGTCACAGCAGGCTGAGGTCTGACTCATACAATGCTTGGCCCCAAAAACAAAGTCATAAAGTGTCTGTGAATGTACAGTGAGACCCTGAAAGTTTGAGTCTCTGGAAGGGACAGCTTATTCAGAAATGTAGAGCACCACAGCCTCTGTGTCCATGACCTGAAGGGCACCAGGCGGAAGACTCAAGATCAGCGTAGGTGATGAAGCGCGGTGAAGACAGCAGACAGAGCAGGCAAGCCTCTTTCTGTCCATTTCCACAGTCCTGGCTATACTTCTGAATCCCAACACATCTTCTCTGGAGTTTGGACCTTCTGCTCCTTTTCAAGTGCTTAAGATGAATGGTCCCTGAGAGCTGGACCACAGTTGTAGAATCCCTGCTGGACTTCAGCAGACCGGCAGCATGCGAGCGTTGCCATGGTACTCCTCCTCAGCCTGGAAAGAAATATAGTTTTATTAGATAAGACTACCAGCAAAGGTCATTTCTTATCAGTTTGAAGAGAGGGTTATGCCCAGTATTGTAATAACTAGGTGAAACCCCTACCTCAGTGTATGTCGGACTTGGCGGGAACTGAAAGGCTGGAGCGTTCATGAAGATGGGGCTGTCGTCAGCGTCACCGTCAACGTCGTCCAGGAGTGGCGTGAGGGGCTGGTCCAGGCGGCAGTCGCGGGTGAGGTCACAGTAGCTGGGAGGCTCAGAGGGCATCCTGAGGGACACCCAGCTCTGGGACGAGTTGCTGACCGAACCCTCCTGGCTGCTTACGCTGTTGCTGCGGCTGCCCAGACCAGCGGTACCAATGACCAGAGGCAGCTCCAGTATCAGCTTCTCACTACCAGGGATGTGGATGTAAATCTGGCAGAAGGATCACAAACACATACATTAACACCGATTTTCAATTCTCAAAATGTAACAGCCAAACGTCTCTGGCCACATGCAGCAACTGAAGGCTTACCATTAGAGCGTACTCCACACGGATTATGTTGCAGCCCAGCATAGAGGGTTTGATCTTTGGCACCCTGATGGTCTTTCCTTGCCAGGCGTCACACATGCCGGAGATTATGTGGTTGCCGCGCACCGAAGACAACTTCTGGCGGAATACCTTGGTGCGGCCGTTGGCCTGGTAAGTGTGCTTGGCGATGATGGCGGCCTTGGGCACCACAATGCGAGAGCAGGTGTTCTCAAACTTTGCGTTGATGCAGATGTCTTCGCCTTCACAGAAGCCACGGCGGTCAATTTTTGCATTCAGTGACACCTGGCCATCAGGGATGAACATGCAGGTGACTTTCTTCTCCTTCATGCCACCTGAGGGAGACTGAGGAGATGCCGGGAGGTAAGACTTAACTCATCTGGAGACTCCATGTCAAAGTCATGCTATTTATGCTAGTTATCATAATTACATAACAAATGGACACAAAAGAGCTCAATGTTTTGGCCTGTTATTATATCTTATGTCCTGTTTGGGCTGAGACAGATAAGGCAATGCTGAAAAGCTGATAAAAAGCCAAATTAAATAACCCTTTTGATGTTCAGTGTCAGTGAACTCACCAGCAGGTCTGGGGTGTTGACATCCAGGGGCTCCTCCACTTCAAAGGCTTTCCTACACTCAAAGGTGGGCTGCTGAGGCCTCTCCATCAGGGCCTTCACATAGTACTGGACATAGCCAAACTTCCCCTTGTATGAGGACACCAGCTGCCTGTGAGAACACACGTGAAGAAAATTAAAGCCAAAAGTAGTCCATCTAGTACTCAATGAAGAGCCATATGTCCAGAGAGGATGGAATATTATTTAAAGTAAGAAAGACTGCCTTACCCTTGCTGGGGGAGCTCAAATCCAAAGATGTACTCATATTTGTTGCCAGGCCTCAAGACGACTGATCCATCAGAGTCTGGAAAGATAAAATGAGACCTAACTAAACATGTTGTCTCGCTGGATGACACCGACAGCTGTTTGATTCAACATGGGAAAGATCAAGTCCAGGAGAATCCCTCTGGTCTGCTCTGAGCAGATAAACCAGGGGAGTTCCACACACTGCCAGACAGCCCCCATCGCTAATGAGTCACACAGCAGGGAGCAATAGGCTAAAGCCACTGAAAAGAGACCATTGGCTAGCAATTCATTCATATTACACTGACAAATGATATTTATATATATTATACTGACAAATATCATCAGTCTGGTTAATGACTGCTGCTATTAATCACTTCTACTTTCACTTTACCATACAATTTTGTCCCCATATGTTCGTAGTTTTTTCTACTTTTTATTTCTATTCTATTGTTAGCTACATGAGTTTGTTGCGTTATATAACTTTACCTCTTATTCTTTTACTTTCTCTATGTATCTGTATTAGCCTGTCTTGTGCTGCTGGTTTATCTTATCCGAGGTGACAATATGTGGACCAGTAACCTTACCTGTGGGCTGGCCGTCCAGTAGCAGGACCTCTTCATGTCTCAGGTACTCGGCCTCCTGTCGGCACCGCTGCTTGCCTTTAGCGTACTCCACCTTGGCGCAGCCCAGACCCAGGACCTTCACTGCGGACACACGGGTCACTTCGTTCACTTCCACTTGTATCCGGCCGGACACCTTGTCCCCGCCGCAGTAAAACGTCTTGTTGGGGTCCGAAAAGCTGATTTGAAAGGTTTTCACTCTCTTTGCCATAGCCACCATGACTGCTTGTTTGGGATATATGATGATATCTGATATGTGAACTGCTAATACGGAGCCGCTGAGAAGCGCTCGGTGGTTTCCACTGGACTCTGCTGTCAACAAAGAGGACCCGCAGGTTTTATGTGAGGAGCCTCAGCGAGACACGAGCAGCCAGAGTGAACGGCATGGCTCAGCGCGTGCACACTGCTCCCATTGGTGGAAAATCTTTGTTTGTGTCAGCTCTAGCCAATGGGCGCCCGAAACCGACGCGTGAACACCGCGTGGCTGGGGCAATGCAGAGCATGCTCAGCAGATGTGTGCACCGGAAGCTGAAGGCGGACCCAGAGAGAGAGCAGGACACAAGTAGTAAACACATGTCACCCCCATGATCTCGCCAGAGAACGGTTAGTCGATCAGCCGTTCAACTGGAAGGGTTTCATTATTGTTGAGTTAAATAAATAATTCTTAATAACCATGTATTTTTATGTATTCAAATGTGTGCTGCAGCCGGGTTAGGCAAACTAGACGTGGAAGCTTTAGGGTAAAGCAACTATTTACAGGCCCTGCAGCATCATTCTTTGTATTTTGACTTATCATTTTTATTAATAACTCTTTGTGTTAAATCTTCAACTGGACCCCAAGCCTCTTCTTCTTCAGAGATCCAGAAACCCGTTCATTTTCACACACACACACACACACACACACACACACACACTGATCCTGAAAACTCGTTAGTATCACCAGGGTTGGGCTTGAAGTATGTTACAAAAACATAGAGAAAATATATCGTGGTTGTTATGAAAATGTAGTTGGTTTTCAGTATGAATAATACACTAAATTATAATGCCTTTATTAGAGATTTGACAGTAGAGAGATGGTGGAGGTTTTTAAGACATTGATGTTTTATATTAGGAACACACAAGATGCATTTGTAAAGGGCTCCACCCATTTTACAGATTATTTGCTATATGTGTAAATGTGATTACATTTATTGACTGACTATTGACCAACTCTGTCTCACGGTTAACATTTTAGCCAACCTGATCCCCTTAGGAATTTTGTTCATATGCAACCATAGTGCATTATAGGCAAGGAAATGCAATAGCTTTGTTTATAGAGCACACTGAATACAATAACAAAAACCAAGCATATGCAACATTACTAAAATACATGTTGTGGGAAATGCCCAGAATACATTTGATTCAGTATTAATTAAGACAGAATGTTCATACTGAATTGCTGATGGAGGAAAGTTGGGTCTCTGAGTATGGTCTGACCCACCCTGTCCTGAGATAACCTCTGTTGTGATTTGGCATTATAAATAAAATTGAACTGGAAATCATACACTGGCAAAACACAAACACAGAGAAAAACTTGACCAACGCTTTCATCACAATAGGAGCAGTTATGTTACGTATGGGAATAGCTTCAGGGAAATGCGTTCTTGCACACATGTTAACCGTTAACAGAAATGCATCACCTGACTTGCTACGAGGAAGAGGACTAACACAGTCAACAATAACCCGTTCAAAAGGCTCCCCCACCAGCTGTTCACGGGCCATGTTCACTTTACTGACTTCACCACCCTCTCCTGCAGCAGATGATAGGTTAACAGGAAGAAGCGGTGGAGGTGGAACAGATAGGTCAAAGCCACCAGAAGCATTAATACCATCTTCATTCCTAACTGGAGCCACTGACACGGCACAGGTCACAGCACCGGCAGAAAACACACCACGATAGTTGTATCTTAACCAGCACCTTACCGCTGGCCTAATCAGGTCCCAGAATAAAATCGATCCCCTTAACTGGAAAACAGGGGCGAACCCCCACACTCACTGGACCTGTCACCAGATCTGATTCAAGGAACACAGGTGCCCCCGGATACTGCATGCCAAAACCCCGCACCAGGACATCAGAATCCACCGCAGACTCATCAGAGAGAGACAACACATCACTCAAAATGAACGATTGTGACGCCGCTGTGTCCCTCAGAATAGTTACTGAAACCTTTTCACCATGCCCAGTTAAGGACACAAAACACTCCATAAGAAATGGAGCAAAAAGTTCCAGCTCAGACTCAGAAGCTGATTCTGACACAGGACCAGACTTTACAGACCTGTTCTCTGGATGCAAAACATTACAATCTGCGACTATATGTCCCCGTGGCTTACAGTAGAAACACACTGGGCTCTCCTTAGATCCCCATCCCTCCCGAGGGTTCCCGTCTGCACTACCGGACAGATTTTTAGAGGGAAAACCAGGAACACTTGAACCTTCTCTAAACCGGTTGTCACTAACCCGATTTTGCGCAACAAATCTCTCACCGAACACAGATTTATAAGTGAGAACATATTCATCAGCAAGAGCTGCAGCATCAGACACCTTTACAGGTTTCTGCTCATTCAAATAAATGCTGACTCTCTCTGGCAAACAGTTTTGAAATTCCTCTATCAGCATCAAAGCTTTAAGATCACCTAAGGTTTTAACTGCTTGCACTGCACACCATGTGACTTTGTAGGTTTGTCAGAATGTCTTTAAAAAGTGAAAAACCAAAGTAGCAATCATTTAAGGTGAAAAGCTTGTGTGTAGGCTATAATTTGCATGTGTGAGCTGAACATTTACAGTTGTGTAAAGGTTGTATTTAGTGAAGGGCTGTTGTATTAGAATGCATTATATAGATACGCATTTGTTATTTTGTACAGCCTTGATATGAGGATTGAGGGATGGGCAGCACAAGACATGCAAGCTATTTTGAGTGGAGCAATGTTCCAACATGGAGCGTCATGCATTCCAGAGAAAGTTTTCGGTCCAGACTACATGAACATCGTCTGGCTGACTGACCACACACACACACCTAATAACACACTAAAATGTTCATAAGACATTTTGGAGCCAATAATAAAGGATAAAGACAGTTTTAAATGAAAGGGACATTTACTTCCTAGTTTCCCAGCTGTGTGTGTGGGGGTTATGTGAGCTGTACAGCCCAGTGTTGTTGCTGGGGGGTTGGACTAGAAGCTGTTTTGGAGCGGATGAGATCACATTGTTCCCTTTCGTGAACTTTCACCTACTTCTTTTAAACCTACCATCAGGAGAACCTTCCACCATAAACCCTCAGTATTTACTGTTGCAAAGTCAAACTACAGAGATACAAAACAAATAAAGTGATGCAAAGCCATAAAATACACTAAACTAACAAAGACACAAAACTACAAAGAGACACAAAAGAAACCACAGAGCTGAAATAAGACCAGACCCAACCCTACAAGGAGAAACCTGCTAGTGGAAGTCTACTGCTCTCTGGTGGAGCAAACCTGCTACAGTCCAACACCCCCCTAAAGGACACCACTAGTAACATACAGCACAGCTACATGGTTCATATCATTTATAACTTAAGTTCTCAAAGAATTTAGATTCATTTCAAAATGAGCAACTACAGCAAAACACAGATGACTTTCCCAATAATTGAGTAATGCTAATTTGACCAGCTTGTTCCATCCTGTACAATCCAGTCATTACAGACAAGGCTTTATGTAAAAACACCCAATGTCTTAAACCAGCTTCAATCCAAGGGCCACCTCAGCAACAGAGGCCATGCCTCGGGTCTAGAAGTGATTCTCATCTCCCAGAATCTTAACCGCTTCATAAAATGTCAAACTAGATTAAGATCTGAGAGGAGCTGAGGCAGGTGGAGGCCACGTGGTTTAACTCCATTAGCTGCTTTGGATACAAGGGTCAGCTGAATAAATGAAATTTCATACAAGCAAATTTTGTTCATAGATATTAGGAGAAAATAAAGACCAGTGAGAGTTTGGAGTGATTGAATTTATTGATTGATATTTTATGAGTTATTGATTAGCAGTAGACAAAGGGAAAAGGCTAAATCTGATGCCGTCAACAAATGTTGCTGCCTTTACAAAGTTCGGTCATTTGCAAAGCAGTTACATTTCACTCCAGAAGCGAGTGACCGCAGATCAAAGTGCTGACGGTGCGTCCTGCTGCTCAACGCTGACTTAGCATCCATCTGAAAACACAGGACAAACAATTCAGCGGTTACTAGGTACAGTACAAAATGTCCAAGGTGATACAGTCATTCAACAAATTAATCACTTCCACTTGACAGTTTTACATAACCCCAAATCTGTTCAGATTCACCATAAGAGTGACAGAAAAGAAAGCTAATGTTCCCAACAGGTCTTCTGAGCAGGATGCTGCAGAAGCCCAATGGGATGGTTTTTGTTTTCTGGTCAATTCCACAGCAAGTCAGGAAGGGAAAGTCCTGAAAGCCTTGGTATATGACCAAACCCAGACCCTGAAAGCACATTTACTCACTACTTACACTCAAAGGCTGCCGACACTCCATATCTCCATGATTGTTGGATTCTGAAACAGTCACATTTATGCAATTAAGTCAATTACATCCATTCAATAATTTAACATGTTCAACCTGTGGCATTAATTTATACAAACAAAATGTGCCACTGCATTGCAATGTACAGAAGAGTACAGTTTCTGTGTGGTGAGTGGAACATTTGGATCGAGTTCTAAGAGAGCAGATACCCAATTCACCTCTGGTTATCATTTGATAATTTCTTAAAAACTGTCCTGCAGTAATATCCCACAAAGCTCATGGTAGTGAACATGTGGGTAAAGCGAAACCACAGAGTTACTCTCCGAGGCATTTCCAACGACACGGCCCTACAGTTAAAGGTCTGTCGGGATAGACCTCAGACTGCTGAACACACAGCCTCTCTTTCAACAATCTTCACTTCACCCACCGTCAGTCAAGCCCTGCTGAAGCCTGGGAGAAGGGGCCATCCTTTGCTGCAGCAGAAACCTGAAACAATAAAGATTCATATACAATTTTCTGTGATCATATTTGAAATGCCAATAGAGCCAATCACAGCACACCTCATCATTGACCTGGAGGTTTCTTTTAAAACAGCCGTCTAGAAAATGGATTTGTTCAGCCGGCTGTCTAACTCCTCACCAGATGTGGGCTGTGATGCAGTTTTGTTGTTTGCCAACTTGATGAGAAATAGATCATTTTTATTCAGGAGTCTACTAAAGCTACCTAGTAATTGTTGACGTTTTACACACAAAAAAAAACTTTAAAATTGAGACGGCATGTAAAAGGCTAAGTGTGTTTCAACAAGTATACCAGGACTCCAAACACCGGCAGCATGGAGCCCAACGATGCCACATGTTGAGTTTGTCTAGCACTGACTTATGAACAAACCAGCTGATGAACCAACTGGCTGCAGATACCATACAGTGCTGTCATTATGTACACTACCAGCTAAGTTTGGACACCCTTTCCTCATTCAGATGAACGAGAAAGCGCGTCCAAACTTTTGACTGGTACCATACAGACAATCATTCGACAGATCATGTAATAGCAGAAAGACACTTACTGCTGTCACCAGTTCATCAGGCTCATACTTCTGCCATCAAAGTGACCTAAAGACATAAGACAACTTTCAATGACTGCAAAAAAAAGACATACCAAACACCCTAAACAGACAAACTCAACCTCATCGTCTTGGCATCTCATTAGCTCACTTGATGTGCATCAAACGTAAATTAACATAAATCCAACAAATACTGTCTATCAATTCATATTCAGTTCATCTTTAGCAAGATGAACTTTAACCAGTTAAAACAAAGGCCTTTGGATTCTGCCATTTTTGCCTGTGTAGTCCGTATCAAACCAACAGTCTGGGTTCCTGTGACAGATTTCTTAATTACCATTTGTCAAATGTCCTCCTTTATATGCGATGCCATTGACAGCTATGTTTTAAAGTGGCATTAACTGCTACTACTCAAATTAATCACTGCTGATCATGTCTCCTGCAGTAATAACACACAAGGCTCATGGTAGTCAACATGTGGGTAAAGTGAAATTACAGAACAGTTTGAGACATTTCCAACAGCCCTACAGCTAAAGGTTGGTCAGGATAGACCAGTTTTCACTGCTAGACACCATTTATCCAAATCTCTAACAACTTTTCAGTCAGTACTTCACCTTTGATGCTGAAGCCCTGCTGAAGCCTGGGAGAGGGAGGCTATCCTTTGCTGCAGCAGAAACCTGCAACAAGTCAGGCAAGACATAATGACAAATCTGTTGTGGTTTTGACATTGTGTTTGATTACTGTATATGGCAGGACAAAATGCAATCCAGTAGCCATCACAATTATTGTTCATTAATTACACAAATGATTTTTTTATGCATTATTAATCCCACGTTTTGATGCATATTTTGAAGTCTCATTAGAAAAGCTGAATTCCAACAGCAAAGACTGATTCTCAATTGGGCAAAAAAGTTAACGCTCACTTGAGGTAGTTTCTGCCTCATTGAAAATTTGATAAGCTAGGTAGGATATGATTACACTTTTACCAAATAACTGATTTAGTGAATATTTCACTTGCAGGATTGATCACCTGGATCCGCTGTCAGCATCTTCCTCTTTATCTGGACATGAAAAATTGCCAATAACTGGACAATAAAAACTAGCCTTTAGCTCCAACTTCTAACAAAACCAGCTGTAGCCTAGTTTATCTGCTCCAAAGCAGTTGATGGAAATGCACCCAATTTCCTTTTGCAACACCGACAATTTAATAACTAGTATTGAATAGTCCTGCATGTTAAGAATAAGTACATATGCAGGGTCAAGACATCGCTTTCTACAACGATGGGTGTGTTTCAACAAGTATACCAGGACTCCAAACACCGGCAGCATGGAGCCCAACGATGCCACATGTTGAGTTTGTCTAGCACTGACTTATGAACAAACCAGCTGATGAACCAACTGGCTGCAGATACCATACAGTGCTGTCATTATGTACTAGTCTACCAACTGTCCTACAGATCCACTAGTTCTTCTGGCAGGTTAGTTTTCATCAAGGGTATCACATTGTCTGTAACAGCCACCAGTTTGTCCAACCACTCTGTGGTGGTTATCATGGAGAGGAGAAAAAAATAAATAAATAAAAAGTCCCATCAATGAATGATCTCTGTACTTACATGGCGCTGCATCAGTGCTGAAGGCGAGGGCAGTGAGGAAACCTGTAGGAGGCAGAACCAAGGTGACAATGTGTTCCAGAACCACCCAGTCATTTATCAGTGCAGCATGTTGTTCAGAGAGGCAGCTTTCACTCACACTTCAGAGCAGTTGAACATTTTGCCAATCATCATGACAGTCAAAAGGTACATCACTCTGTAATACAACTTACCCAGCTTGTTGGAGGTCCTCAGCACCTGCAACAGATAGGACTGTTTAAATTCACTGCCATTAAAAACAATGAACTTTTTAAAAATGTAATGGCTGTCAGTTCTCATAAGTAACACTGCTGCAGAGTTCACAGCAGTGGGTTGCAAGAGAATGAAGTGCTCTACGCACTGTAAGAGCTCTACGGCCCACCTGACAGGACCAGAGCTCATACTGTGCCAACAAACTGGGACTGTAACGGACCTTTCCCACTACATGTAACATGTATCCATTGTTAGGGTTCAGTTTACACCATTCTTAGTCTCTCATTGACAGACGTTCCTCCACGGTGCTGTGGAGGAGGGTCTGGCTAGTCCACAGCATTCTGGGACTAGAGAACAATGTGCTCTGGTTTATTGCCATCTTTAAACCAATCACAATTGTCATGGGCGGTGCTAAGCTCCGGACGGAGCCACAGTGCCTCTGCTAAATAGTCTCAGGAAGAACTTGTTTTGGTGGAACATGTGTACGTTCAAAAGTAGTTTTAGTCGTGCAACAGAAAACTCAGATTGGACAGATAGTCTAGCTAGCGGTCTGGATTTACCCTGCAGAGATCTGAGGACCAGTTAACCATAGTCCTCACAAATCCACCGCAGTTAAAATACCAACACAAAGAAAGCAGAAGAAAACTGATATCTGCAAAATTTCCTGCGGCACCTGAGCACTCCCAGAAGTGGAACGTTGTGAATATAGACTATACCATTCTCAACTCCCTTTGTACATGGATTTCTTTCACTAAATTGGGGCTCTGCATTGTACTACTGCATGTTAGGAGCAGAGTCTTGTTGGACAAACCAGCAGGCCCAGGCTCTCATTGGTTTCTAACTGCTGACTCAGCTTGCCCAGATACTAAACTGAGAAGTTATGAAGTACTTTTATCCACCAAGCATGTTCCATCCCTGCACTGGATTATCACTGCTGTACATCTGTTCACATAAAGAAAGCTCCAACTTCTTACTGCACTTGTCTACTATCAAACCCCCATTTCACTGACAGTGTCTTCACCTACAAACCAGCATGTCTCAGGTTGCCATGCACTGGGAGCCATTGTCAACTTTGAGCCAAGACTGGAGTGCATGGCAACCTGATTCATGCTAGTCTGTCTGAGGTTTCTGCCTAAAAGGAAGTTCTTCCTTGCCACTGTTGCACCAAATGCTTGCTCCTGTTGTGATAACACTAAAGACAATTGCATTTTTCCTTCTTCATTGAAAGACATTTGACCTATTCAGAGCACACAAATACTCACCTCATGTCAGAGGATCCCTTTTCCCCCCCAACTCATTCAGCAATGAGATCACATTTCCTGCAAAAAAAAAAAAAAGTTTTAATGTGGAGAAATTCCAATCTTACTATGCCTCTAAAGCACCATGTAACCCTAGTTAGCTGCTAGGTTTTCATGCATTTCAGTAAACCGAGGGTCAATGTGCCAGGCCTCATTGTCACCGTTCAGCAACCAATAGTGCAGAGGTGAAAGCAAAACCTGGAGTTCTATAGCCACTGTGGTAGTGGATCAGCCCACTGCACAGGACAGCCCCACTGACAGTCTGCACAGTGGCCTAGGACAACATGACTGGGGGTGCAAACTGATGCACATATCTGGACTGATTAACATTTCAGTCTCAAGAAAAAAAAAAAAACTCTTAATTGTCACATGCATACAATGTAGAGAGATTCTATATGTGCAAATTAACATATCGTGTGTGTGGGTTGAGCGTCTTGCTAAGGGACACACGGACATGTGGCAGAAGGAGCCTGGGATTGAACCGCCAGTTTTGGTTATAGGGCAACCACTCTACCTCCGAGCAGAGCCCCCCTCCCCCGTTGTTCCAATCATTTGACATCTCAATAAGATCTACTCGGCTCGGCTGAGACTTAAGGCCCGGGACACATCAGGCCGATTATCGGCCGTGGGACAGTCTGGCGAGGTCAGTGACTCAAATCTGTTCGGTGTGTCCCGTGCCGTCGTCTGTCTGGGGGGCTGTCGTGACTCACCCGGAAATGACGAGCGGAATGAGGTGACTAGAGTCTCTTAAAATCTGATAAAAATCTTTTAAACTGACCTTTGTTGATCTGAAATGAAGACAGATTCAGCAACTGCACGGCCTATTTCTCACTTAAAATGTTTTCAGAAACATGTTTCAGTGAACTATTTTAGTACCATATGAGATCGGATTCTGAACGGCCGCCATGACAGTCTGGCTCTCAATATCCGGAGAAAACAAACCCATGTGACACGTTCGTCCAATCAGCTGCCGTTTTCATTTCTTAGGCAACAAGACAGATTAGCGCCGCCTGCTGTTATAGAGATGGATTACGTCTCGTCTCCTCTCGTCTTTTGCGGCAGTTTTTTGGACCTCGGGGACGCGACTGATCATATCGACGGTCGCCCGTCGGCTATATGTGTCTACACCTTTAGTCGATGCCCGATGTATTGATCATTAGGTTTGAATTAAAACAAAAATTGCGTGCGTTTTTTTCGATTAACGACCTGCAACCACTCGAGTTAATTTGAATAATTTACACTTGACTCGTCATAACCAATGCCCTAAAAGCCTGCACATGTATTTTTCACATATTTAGGGAAGCGGTTAGCCATTTTAGGATCATGCCAGCTAGCGGTTAGCTTTTTTTAGGCTAATGCTGAGCTTAACCAGGACAACGTGGTGCCAAAATATGAGGACGTCATGTTTCAAAAGGTCAAATATCACATTCAGGTAAGGCTACTTATCCACAGCAGTCGGGTGCGGTGTATGATCGGTTAATGATTTAATTGTTTCTAGTTACCTCCGAGTTCTTCAGCTAGGCCCGCTAAAACAACCATGGCTCCGCCAGACACAGGGAGAGCTGATAAAAGGACCTCGCGACGTTCCGCCAACGTATTTATAAGATGAGTTACGTCAGTTCAAACCGCTTTACGACAGCCACTTCTTTCTTTTTTTTCCTCTTTTTTTCCCCTTCTTTATTTAAACAACATTCAAAGACAGGCAGAACAACAATAAGAACATAAAGAAAATACACAAACATGCATATTGCCAGGGGGATCACAAATAAACCAAAAATAAAGCTGTTTATGAAAATCTTATAGTTGGTCCATAGATTACTGGTTTTAATAGCTTTCTTATTTTTAGAATATTGAACTGATAAAAGTAATGTTTGAATTTATTTTCGAATATTAAAAATGATGGTTTGTGATTGGCTAATTTAGAATTAATAATATGAAATTTAGCGAATAACATTATCAAATGAATGATGTAGCCTAGTATTTATTTGTTTGATGGAACCCAAACCATAGCCTCCACGTTCAACAGTCTCTGTTGGTAGCCTGTATACATGGACTGACAGGACCACTTTAATACAGCAGCAGTCCACACTAATGTCCTTTTGGTATCTTTGTAGAAATTGCAAAATTGATATTTTAAGAGACACCTTATTTGTTATCAGATATTTTAAAGGTAAGCACCAGATTTTCTTCCAGTTCAAGTCTGAAGTCAAGCTATTCCAGTAAGAGACCATATTTGGAACAGAGACAATCTTATTTTGTAATTAAGCGGGTATATTGTGGTTATTATTGCTCTTTTTCGAGGAGAAACAGATTTGACCAACAATAGTAGCAACAGCTGCTTTTTCAGTGATGTTTGCTCAAAAATAAGAAAAAAAAGTGAAGGTGATAAAAGGCAGACTTTGTTATTGTTGAAATTCAGGTCAGAATCCCTAATTACACCAAGATTTCTGGCTTTATCGTTTGAAGCTGAGCAATCGTTCTCTTTTGCTCCAAAAATAATCACTTAATTAATTTAAGAAAGTTCTGGCACATCCAGTCGTTGGTTTGTTCAATGCATCTGGCCAGATTTTGTATTGGACTATAGTCCCCAGGCAACAACGTTATAGTAGTGAAAGTAGTGAAATAACACAGTAAATATGAACAGACAGTCAGTCTAAATGCAGAATATAGTAAGAGTCAATATACAGTTAGTGCAAATATTTGTCTAGGTAGTGAAGTAGAATCAGGAGTAACACAGCAAACATGTAAAGACAGTCTATAAGAATGATAACAGCTGAGATGAAGTAAAGAGTCAGTGTACAGTTTGTGCAAAGTGTGGACTAGATAGTGATGTTGATCAGTAGCACAATATACATGAATAGACAGAACTATCTAATATGCTGTAATGTAGTAAAGAGTCAGTATACAGTAGTGCAGGTAGTGGTCTAAATACTGAGGTAGGTGTAGATATGAGTAGCAGATTTGCAAAAATTGTGTGACAACAAGGTATTGCAACAATGGTGGGGAGAAACACAGTTTTGCATGCCAGGGCAGATGCAAAGTGCAAAAGCGCGTAAACAGATATGTGCAAATGTGTAATGGGTCAATATACACATTCTAATGTATCTTTTCCATCTTTTGGGATGACTGAGATCACCGCTTCGCTTCAAGATGGAGGCATTTTAGAACCGTGAAAGGATCAGTTGCAGGCCCGGAGAAGGCTTGCATTAGCTCAAGTTGAAAGCCTCCTACCACTCGGGTGGAAAGCCATCTGGGCCAGGAGACTTATTGGCTTTGAGCCTGGAGATGGCGCTATTTCACCTGTAGTCATCACAGCTGTTCATATTTGGTTTTGTTCCTCTGATAGAACAGGTAAGAGAATGAAGGAACTCCAATTTGTTGCTCATCTGCTAAACAAGGTCGTGTATATAGGGACTTGTAGTACTTTTTAAGTGTTTTTTTGTATTTCATCTTTTTTACATTGTATTTAGAGTCTGGGTCCCTTATTTTATTATTGTGTTGGCCGCTTGTTGTTTTTGTAGCTTCCTTGCCAAATGTTTAGTTGATTTTAAGCCAGACTAGTCATTTTCTGTTTAGCAAATATTATCTTTTTATTTATTTAATTTCAAATTTTCCTTATTCTTGTTTTCAGATTTATAATATAAGATTTATTCATGGTAATTGTTTTTCTTACTTTTCCTGTGGCCCCCAATCCTCAAATCAAATATGTATTCTATATAAAGCACATTCACTTCCAGCCGAAGCATACGTAGATACTGCACAATGTTATGACAGAATCATCAATTTTTCCCGAAACACAGATATATCTCCCTTCCTTGTCTGAGAGTTTTTCGAATGGGACTTTTTTTATATTATGATTGCTCCACCTCTCCTATGGCCTGATGAATAATAGAGCCTTGAGTGCCTCATGTACCCATGGGGTAAGATGGGTCTCTTGCTAAAGCAACCTGTGCCTTTTTCTTTTTTTGTATTTTTGACAGTATTTGACTTCTTTTAGCTGGGTTAAAAATACCATTCCCATTAAATGAAATAACTCTAAGGAGTTGCTTATTCATGGTCTCTGCTTAACATTACATTATACTCTAAAAGGGTTTCTCCCAAAGAAAAAAATGTGGTGTTGGGTCAGTGTGTGTTTGAGGAAAAGTCATCCATCCTGTGTTTAATGTTTCTTTCTTTTTTCTTCTGTATATAGTAGAGCTCTTAAGCTATTTAGAATAGTTTCATATGAGGGGGTAAGACATTTGGATCATAATTAAAAATGATGCAGAAGGTAAATTATTAGAAAGTGTCCCACTGTACCACAATTCACACCAACAGAGTTGGAACAGGTTGTAACCAAGCTGCGTGAGAACAGCTAGGAACAGTTGTTTCCTACGTTGGGGCTCGTTTCAAAAGAGCGCTGCGGGACTCGTTTTTAGGCATGTTCATCGTTATCCTACCTAGTCTCATTATTTATTATATATGATCACTGAGGTTGATCAGATTTAAGTTTTGGGGGGTTAGTTCACAGAACCAACCGTCGGGGAGCTGGAGAATTACTGTCATCCTCTTCGTAACAGAACTGGCTTTAAAAGCGAACTATCCACGAGCTTAGAATTAGCAATGAGGGAAGTGATGACCTTAAACTCATTGTTACAAATTGTTCTAGTTTTCTTTTACAGTAAATTATATACATCTCAATACTGTGAAAAGAGTGTAACCACTTTCTTGGACATAATCGAGGTTAAACCTTTGACTTTACAAGAGATGATTGACTCCATCAATAGCCTAAAACATAACAAATGGGCTGGATGGAATCTGAGAATTTTATCGACCTTTTGTAACATTTGGCCCCATTTCTATTGAAGGTTATCACAGAAAGTATATGTAATGAATCTCTCACTCTTACATTAACTCAAGGCTTTATATCACTTATTCCGAAACCTTAAAAAAGATGTACTACTTATTTATAATTGGTGTCCTATTGATGCAAGGTGTTAGCAATTGTCTTTGCCAAATGGCTTAAGTCTGTTTTGGATACTATCATAGACGGTCCATATGCATTGTGAGAGTGAGAAATGGCATGTTTTTTTCTATTTTCGTTTCAATTCAAAAAGTAAAATAACTGTTCCTTTGAGGCAATAAACAAATATATGCAAAGACACAGGAATTATCAATCTTATGTCATATAACACTGTATTGTCCCAAAGTCCCTCTGCCTGTGCAGTTGTCCTTCAAGTGCAAAATAACCCTTTTCTTTCCTTCTTCTGGGTCCTGGGATACAATAGTACACACGGAAACGATAAACCTGCATAACTTTATGAAATGTTTCTTGATATGTTACTCCTCTGTCTCTGTTTGTCCAGACTGGCTGGCGTACTGACTGGCATAGCTCTCTCCTTGCTCGCACTGTGTTCAGAGGGGCTACCTGAGGTGGCAGCTGTTGTGCTGTCGGGGGTAAGGTAGAGCGCAGTCTGCGGCTCAGGAGGATTTGGGCTGGAGATTTCAGGCCGTCGACAGGAGTATTCCTGTACTGCAGTAGACTGAGGTATAGGTCTTTCTTGTCTTCTTTGGCCTTTGTGAGAATCCGCTTTGCAGTTTGGACAGTCTTTTCGGCCAGCCCGCTGCTCTGGGGATAGTGGGGGCTCGAAATGACGTGCTGGAAGCTCCATGACTCTGCGAACTGCTGGAATTCCCGTGAAATACAGCATGGCCCGTTATCACTGTCAACTTTTTTTGGTATGCCCTGTCTAGCGAACACTGCTTTAATTCTGTGGATAACTGCAGCTGTGGTAATGTTATGCAGGCGTTCAATTTCAAAGTAGCTGCTGAGGTAATCACATGATGATGTAGTCCTCGGAGTTCCAGGACAAGAGATCTGTTGCTACAGTTTGCCGTGGGTTTTTCTGGAATTGCTTTTGAGAGCATAGGCTTCTTTGTGTTGGCATAGCGGTGTGTTTGGCAGATGTCACATTTCATTACTGTTTCCTCCATTTGTTGTCCCATGCCTGGCCAAAACATTAGGTCCCTGGCCCAGTTTGCTGTTCTCCACCCCAAATTGACCTGTGTGTATGCATTCTAGCACATCTGTTCTGAGCTTCTGTGGAATGATTATTTTTCTACCTTTTTCAAATCTAAACTGTCTAGGTTTATGTGTCCAGTTTTCTTTTAAACCGTCCTCCCCAGAAGTTGTTTGTTCAAACAGCAATTACGACCTATATTTACATTTACAATCTTTTTTTATAACCCATATGGTCATATGCTTGGGAGGACTTTTTTTAATTCCGACCATTCCTGGTCGAGCTTACATCTGCTGGATTCAGGAGGTAATTTTCTAGAATTTTATGTATTACTGATAGATTCAATGTAAAATTTTGGAAAAACAATTCTGTGGTTATCAAGGCAATCCCCACCAATAATGGTAAATATGGTAAAGGAGATGCAGCCTTAGGTTAGTCTTAACTTTGTATTGGTGAGTGCCATCAAAAAATGCTAACTCTTGAGAGGTACCCTTACCTGTAATATTGCTCCTTTGCCATTAAAATGATATGGGATATCTCACCACAAACTAAAGAGACTCCTTTAAGATTATAAATATGTATCCCTGTCACAACTTTGAGGAAAGAATTCAACATTGATAAAAAGACAATAGTTGTGTAGTTTTGGAGTCAGACATTAAAACTTTAGAGCAAATATTAGTTTGTATTTATTCAATAACTTTTGGGGAAGTCTAAAAATTATATTTCATTCACAAACTGAAATTTTATATATTAAAATGTGGAACTATGGAGAACAAAAAAAAGGTCTAATCCTTATACAAATCTATGCTTATGTTCTACACATGCCTCAAATCTTTTTATTGCTTGTAAATTGCTGGATAATTTGACCTTTTCAGGCCTCTAAAATGATTGAAATAAAACTAAAAACACTAATCACTCTTTACTCGTATGCAACGGATAAGTCACAAGTAGACATTTTTCTTAAGGGGTCAGTAACGTTGGGAATCACTTAAGAACTTTCATTCAACATTCATCTCATTTCACCCTAAAATTAAAGTCATCATCTTCCATAGCCATTCAATTTAAGGTCTTTTTTTTTTTACTTTGCCATTACGGGCCAATTTAATTATTCACTCTGATACATAACATCTCAACTCACTCCATTTTATCTGTGGTCAACATTTTACACAAGGGTATTTAAAATTCATAAAATTGACACATTTTGGGAAATCATTTCCATTTTAATTAAAACCTATTTTAACTTGCTTTGGATAATGTCATACAAATGCTCTCAAGTGGAAGTTAACGATGTCAGCAGTCAACTGAAAAGTTCTGACAGGTGGAAGATACAGAGGAACAAAATACTCAAAAGTACTACATCTTTTAAATACAAAACAATGACAAATGGATACTTGGCTTAAAAGATCTGCTTACATTCTTTTAACAAATAATTTAGAAAAGGTTTGCATTGCTAACGTTTCCAAGATAAGCCAATTAGTTAATCGCCAAAGGTCTGAGTACCCCAAGGTTAATCACATTTAAAATAAAAGTAAAAAAAGATAACAGGTTATTTTAAATTGTTTTCAACAAAAGATTAAACACATCACCTGGATCATTGACCATTACAGACAGGGGATATTTAAAAATAACAAGGTCATTTAAAAAAAAAGAAAAGCAGACGTCTATAGACAGCAGGGTTTGTTAATGTCTAAAAAGGTCCCTTCACACAGTTCTTCCAGATTTAAAAGGGTTTGCAGGAGCAGGTTGACGCAGAATGAGTAGTGGCCGAAGCACATTCAAGGGAAACCTCGAGGTCTCGCTGTTCCAAAGCTAAGAGTCCTGGACTGTCTCCACGCTCATCTAAATTACAAACTCAATTTCTCAGCCCGTCAATCTGGTGGAAAACTACACTGTGAGTTCAGCTGTACAGTTCTGCAGTGACTCTCCATGTGTCTGCTTCAGAGTCCTCCAGCGTCACTCCATATTGTCTGGGTCTGCCTGGGCCATGTAGGCATCCAGCTCAGCATCCAGGTGACCTTTGGTCTTTGACATGTAGGCGTCCAGCTGGTTGTCCAGTTGTTCACGGGTCACAGCTTGTCGGCCAACACCTCGGCCCCGCCCGCGGCCACGACCACCTCTACCAGCAAAACCACCACGGCCACGCAGTCCACCACGGCCTGCCCACCAACACACAGACACAGCAATAGGGACCAATAAGAAGAGTTAACAATTCAACTCAAGGTCTATGATAATTCAGTTAGATGAAAAGTACAATCCTTTTCCCACACTTAATCAGATAAAGTAAAACATTGTCATCCCCTGACCTCTGGCTGCTCCTCCTCGTGCTGCTCCTCGGGACAGAGCTCCTCCTCTGCCAGGAGCTCCTCCACGGTGGCGGCCTCCTCTACGCATTGCCAGACGGCCAGCAGAGCCACGACCTCGCATGGGACCACCTGTAGAAGACACTCGCTTCCCTGTGTAAAACAAAGTAATAGCAGTCAATGCACACCCGTGACAAATGAAAATCTACAGCCATGAAAGTGAGGCCCTGCACTTGGAATCTGAGCCCTATTCTTAGTTGAGATACTGTGTAAGGTTGTGGATCCACACCTCTCAGGGACAGAGCTCCCCTCATTACTCCTCCTCTGGCTCGACCTCGAAGGCCACCCCTGGTCATCCCTCGCATTCCTCCTCTGCCTCCAGCTACTCCACGCATCAGAGTCCCGACAGGCCGGCCCAGCCTGGCCTGGATGTTGCTCTTCCCCAGGCGCTGCTTCAGGCTCTGACACAAGTTATTCAAGGATGCAATTATAACAAAATGAAATCAGACAAACAAGGTGGTGGTTACAGGCACTCAATCAAGGCCACGTTAACAACAGTGGCCCTGCGTAAAAACAAAACAACGGTAAGATGCATCTCTATAGATTCACAACTAAAACAGTCACACAAAGACAGAAATATGCATACACACTATTCATCAGATTTAAAAAGTCGCATGTACGTCCGATTCCATTTTATAAATCTCAATTGTGGAGCTGGGCACATACACACAAGCCTCATTCCCACTACAACTGTTGGCCATAAATAATGTAATAAGGCCCTTAAACATTGATTGCATATAGATACTTATGCCCCACTCCACCACTCAATAGACCTGTCAATGACAATAAACACATTCACGCCTGGTGGGAAGTCTGTGCACACTCTTCCTCAGTTTGTGGGAAAAGCCATACACAGGGTTTTGTGCAAACAGCTGCTCAGCTGGATTTACTGCCACTAATAAAATGTATACATTTTAGGGCTACTGGAACGACTATAATTCGAATAGTAAAAAAAAAAAAAAAAAAAAAGAATGCTGAAATTACTATTTGAATGTGACTTTATAAATATGTTGGCAAATGTTATCTAATCTCCATCTTCTCGCCTTGGCCTACCCGCATGTGTCACTCACTTCACGTCTTATGAACAATAACTTAACTCAAGGCGTTGTGAGGTCTAAGCTAATGTTACGTACAGAGTCACGCTAGTACAACATTATGGAGCTACAGTTACGTACAGAGTAACGTTAGCACAGGGGGGAGTGACAGGCTGCGGCTGGAATTTGGAAGAAGGATGAGAAATAGTTGACTTTAAAAAATCGACATCCACCGAGCCAGAGTGCTTAGGTTAACATCAGTTAGCTCATTCTTGTTTCCTAACTGCGTCGCGAGTTATAGGAGTGTAGCTGGGAGCTTCATGGAGAAAGCTAAAGTTAATGTTAGCTGTCAGAGTTAGCTTTGACTTCATATATTACCTTGTAATATCTGTATTCTCAGTAACGTGACAATCCGCAAGAAACAGGTTGCTTATAAATCAGTAGTGACCGCACCGTTTGGCTTGGTTATCAATGCCGTTAGCATCGTCGATAACACTTGTTACTTAGTTTATGACAAATTGTTTCGGCTGTGTTTTCTATGTGATTTCACTGTGCTAACTTAGCACCGTTAGCCTTTACAACAGAGCTGCTTCACTACACTTGTTAGATCATGTTTCATTCCAGATTTCTCTGTTGATTTGGGTTTGGCACTGTGTGCTCGTGGTGGAAAATTTATGTAAACAAAGTGGCGTGCAATACGCCATGACATAGGGCCAATCCAAGGCCAGGCTAATATTAGAAGTCCCTCTAGTGGACAGAACGTGTAAGGCCTGCGTGGCATGAGCGTGGCGTTTCTGTTGCGTGGCTTTTTCTATGTCTTTACACACCAGAAAAGGTGTCTGACGCGGTGCTGCTGCTGCTAGCCTTGTCTGGACACATGGATGTTTCCCATTGATAAAATTAAATACCAGGTTAAACACAAATATATACTGATCTGATTACAGCAAAGACAACGTCGGCAGTATTAACGGCAAAATGGGCTACAGAGTATTTCCTAGAGACTTTCAAACATCAACATGTCATTCATTAATATGTATTCGTGTCTAAATGACAAACATCTTTTCCTATTCTATTTTGCCTGGAAACTCTTCCAACAGCTTGCGTGTCATGTGAAAAATAGGCGTCTGTTCTATTTCTAGCAGGCATGTGTTTTCGGCACGGCTCGAGCCGCGCCTGAGGCGTGCGTGTCACGTGGGCAGTGTGTAAGCGCTAACCTGTTAACATGGGAGCTGAAATATAAACTGACATGCACACGCTGCTGACACGCTCACGCCACGCAGCCAGTGTGTAACCGGCCTTATACATTTATACTCCGAGCATGAGTGTTCCTAACAGTTAATCTCTTGTTAATTTATTTGGAAGCATGTGCAGTTAGATCCTGCTGTCTGACACTCAGCTCTATGTTTACTGTCTGTATTAATTAGATTGATTCTGGTCTTTCAGTGAGAAAAACCAAAGAACGTTTGTTAGGAATTGTATTGATAGCAAGCCTTCAACCATCTGAATTGCCTTATAGGGCTTGAAAAGCTACTGAATAATAGCCCCGTCTCCACTACAGACAGGTGAAGCATCCATCAGATTTGTCATTTGGGATGGTTGTGGGACGGTAGGCAAGTAACCGTAAAGCCTTGTACAGGCCGTCCACAGCCTAGGGATAGATGCTAACGTTTTAAGCACTGGCCCCACCTAAGCCCCTACATTTGGTGGCCAACTACAGTTTTAGTGGTCCAAATGTAAACCTATTAAACCCATACAAAAGAGGCTTTAATGCAACATAACACAGCCTTCATTAACTGTGACACTTCAATAAATGTAGACATTAACACAATGAAAATATATATTTATTCAAATTGAAAACTTAAGTGTTTTGTAAATATATATTTTAAGAGTCTTAGTTCAGTCTCCCTTAAAACAGACTGATCAAAATAAAATGCAAAGACAGGAGTTTCTTCCCTCTTTGAAAATAAACAGCTGCAAAACTTACCTAACCTGTATTAAATAAAACCAGGCCAATCTCTGACAACGCTCCACTAACATTAAACTACAGCGATATAAACAAAGTGTCTCATCCCATGTCGTTAAATGTAAATATTGATTTGATAACTTGATACACCGCCCAGCAGGAGAGTAAAGATTCACAGATACAATTCGGTATCCGGTTGTCTTATCACAGATAGGACTACGTCGATACATGGAGCCCTAGACTGATCTAAATTGGCCAAGATTTGTCCGATGGCCCAGTTCTAACGTTACAAATTGGTTGACTGAAGCTTTGCTGTACAACGAGGCTGCTGCTGAGTGCGCAATGCTGTTGAAAGAGACGGGGGCGTCTTTATGTGTGACGGAGACAAAGCCTTACCATTTGTGTGATTAAGAACTTGTGTTATTTAACATGGAGCTGATGTGTGTGTCATTTGGTTATGAGTGGCTAGGTAATTAAGTTAAGTTATACTAATAAACATAGCTTTGCTATTCCCTGGCCCCTTTTACAAAATGTATATTTATTTGAAGGTAGGCAGTGCTTCTTTTGTAGAACTGGCTTATTTTAATTTATAAATAGGAAATGAATGCGTTTATATTAAACGAACATTGACTGAATCAATCAGATTGAATTGTATCATCGTATTGCACCCAATCGTTTCAACATTGAACTGAATAGTTTCATATTAAGATGTATTGTCCCTGAACCGTATCGAAGTCCACGTATCTAGATACTTATTGAATTGTCTTATAAAAAGGGAGAGTTGCACACCCCTACCGCCCAGCACTAAGTGCAACATCATGACTTTTAGACAAAACCCAACAGTGGCGTTCCTGATAGTGCCATTGAGCTAAGAGACACTAGTACCAAATATTTTATTAATAATTAGGGGTCGTAAAAAATATGTGCTGTACATAATGTACATAATAATTTGCAAAAGGTATCTTTAGCCAACCAAATTGTCAGCTCACTGACTTATCCTTCACAATAATCATTTTATATTACTCTTTTTATCCAAATATTGACATTGTAATTTGTTATGTTTTACAAATTTCGGGTCTGCGTAAGAAACAAGGAGATCCTATTTGCTGATAAATGCACACTTTATTTTTCTGTGTTTATTTATTTAACAGTTTAGTTTTTGATTACCTGTGGACATTTATTTAGTTAATACATTTTTTATTGAAGATAAGTGCACTGAGTGCAAATCTACTTAAGCAGACAATAACAGCGTTAACTAAATGTTTAAGTTCAGCAGTTTTGTTTCTCAATTATATATTGGCCACTGGCCGCCCAGCTCTCTAAATATCGGCCATTTAAAAACCCATGTCTGTCTACCATTAGTAAAAACCAAAACAAGAGTTGGATGTGATAATTATTTGATATGATTAATCCCTTTCTCAATTTAAGACATTTCATTGTAAATATCTAAAATATTGATTCATGCAGGTCGAAGTAGCTACAATTCATCTCTAAACTGTCTCTTACTTCAGATTAATTTGGTCTAAAATTTCAATCAGGTAATCAGGTTATGTAATTAAATTGAACCAAATTCCAATCGTTAATCTAAGCATTACTGAGAAGACATGTCGCATATATGTTACAGACACCCCTCTTCCATTAACTCATACAAATAGAGTATTGGTGCAGGTCAGTCTACAACATAGCTCTACATGGTAAAAAGGCCCACTAACACTTAACTTGTCTGATCTTTGCCCTCACCTGCTTGTGACTTAGAGCAGCTTGCACTGAGGGCCGGTTTTCCATCTGCTGGGCCAGCCGGCGATTGCGGGCACTGGCCAAATGCTGCTGTTGCATGGTGGCTCGAATGCTTACCGCAGTGGGCTGCTTGTTCTTCAGCATGTTAGTGAAGCTTTAGAGGTGGGAGGGAAAAAGAGGGAAGTAAAAGAAGGGGACAGGGGATATACAGAGGAGGAGGAAGCAGGGTTCCACATCAAGTAATTTCTCATATTATGGATGGCTCTTGCTATGCAAGACTTATGTTCCAGTTTTTGGCACTAATTTTCTCTCTCAACCATATGATAATCCAGAAAGATTTATACTTGAATTCTGCATGTTTTCAAACAAGCACAAAAAGTAAGGCAAACTAAGATTAAAAAACTCACAGTGCAAATACAGACCGAAGGACAGAAGCAGAGAAAAAAGGTGCCAGAAGAAGAGTGCAATTTGCCACTTACAGGCCTCCAGCTGACTGGCTGGGGTGTCATCATGCTGCAGCAGCAGAGGCCCTGGACGTGAGGACTGCCAGGTCACCCAGCCACTTACAGCATGGACCGTGACTTGTGGGTAAACCACTGAGAGAAGGGAAGGAAAGATGGGAGAGGAAAGGGGAGCTCTTTGTCACGTCCAAGCTAGGACTGAGTACCTGGTCTTTTATAGAATTGGAGCATTGAGGAGAAAGAATGACAGAACAAGAAGATAGAGGAGGTGCTTCACTTCCACTGGTTTGCCCCATCTTCCTGGTTTAGCTTAAGCCTTACTCTCCCCTTTATAGGCGTACACTTGATGTATCCTGTGCTGTTTAAGTAACAGAGAGCAGGAGTGCCAGGGCATTTGTAGGACAGTGGTCTGGTCCAGCATAGGCTTACCAAGGCTTACCCAGTATGACCACTACCCTCTCCCCTTGTCTATATGTTTGCACTGCTCACACAAGATATGTGGCCCGGGCCAGCCCCTTCTGCACCATGTTACAATCACATTTATCTCTGCAAGTGAATCAAGAAATGTTGACAAGACCAACAAAGTTGAGTGAGCAGTGCACACACTGGGGACAGTCAGAATAGCCTCCATGTCGGGTCCAGTCCCAAACTGTAGCCTTCCGTAGGGACCACTAGAACCTTCACAAGCCAAGGCTGGCCCTTGCATCGGGTGTCTTAACTGCTGACAGGGTGCGTGGCGCCTCACCGCTCATTTAGGGACACTTTGGTGGTACTTTTCAGGACAACTTTTTGGGAGGAGGCTGTGCTCATTTTGATGGACTTCGCTTGAAGGCTCCTGGAAACAGAGAACAGAAAATAAAACAAGGTCAACTGGCAGTCATAAGAAGGTAAGTACGCAAAATTTAGACAGCAATAACATATGGTATCCGTGAGAAAATTTGACTTGACATTGCATTAAATGTATCACACTGAAATACGTTTATGGTTTGTATTTATTCTGAACTTAACACTAATGCGCTAACAGGGTTCTGATAGCTTGTTCCATTTTTGGTTATGGCAGACTTTTCTTAATTTCAGCAGTTGGTGACCTCCCCTCCCCCTGCGAGCCAGTGTTTGGACTCCGTCAAAGATTTGTAAGGGAAGTAACATCACTCTGAAACACTATGGACTGCGTGTTTTTGTAGTTTAACGAGACCAAAAGAGATGAGTTGTCTCTTAAGAAATGATCATGTACATTTTAGGAGAGTCTCCTGGCTAACCTTCAATACAAATTTTAATTTAAAAACTTAAAGGGTAACTACCATTTTTTTCAACATGGAACCTAATTTCCTATGTTTTTGTGTCTAAGTAACTGATGGGAACAACAATCTTTGACATTTGTCCAGTATTAAGTGAGAAACAAGCTACAAAGCTAATAGGACAATTGTCCAGCCTGTTTTTACCTTCACAAAAGTGCACGGTTTGCCACAGACAGACTGAGATTATTATTCCAAGCGTCTGACAACATTATGGAAAGGATCCCTACATAGACAGACCTTTAAAACCTCTGTAAGACCTTTCCGTTTAACCAGAAACAACTCTGAGGTCGCTAGTGCTAAACCCAACAGAGTCCATTTAAAAAAAGCAATACTTTTAGCGTGTATAGAGCCAACATATTTCAACATGTAAATCAGTAAACTATATGTTTATTTCAACCAAATCTAGAGTTGTGATTGTTGGAAAAGTGGAAAAATGACCCAAAATGGCTTTTCATAGTTTTATTTTGTGTCTGTTGACTTTGAATGAAGTGTATTTTACCATGCTAAAATTACTGTTATTTACATAAAGTCTGGCGGGTTTAGTGAACACAATTTCGCAGATGTTTTGTTTAAAAAAAAAAGAAAAAAAAAAGGATCTTTCTCTTTAACAGAAAGGTCGACCTCCTTAGAAATCCTTTCCATAATGTTATCAGACACGTAGAATATTAATCTGAGTCTGTCAGCGGCAAAACCAGCACTTTTGTAAAGGTAAATACAAGCTGGACAATTGTCCTATTAACTTACATTGTAGCTTGTTTTGCTGCTGCTGACTGCAGCGTTCTCGCTTAATACTGTCAGGACCAACGTCAAAGATAGTTTCTAAACCACACATTAGTAATTAGGCCACATGTGATTAATTTGAATGTGTCAGATACATTTAATCAACATTATACATGTACTGCTGCTTATCTAATTTTCAAGTAGCTTGACACTCAAAGCCGTTTTGCCTTATCAGACAACAAATTCTTATTCAGATCTTTAAGGTTTAGTTATTTTTTATCTTTAGATGAGATAGCAAATGTTGGAAGCAACAAAAAAAAAAAAAAAAAAAAAAAAAAAAAAAAAAAAAAAAAAAACTTACATTACTGGAGATTCTATAGGATTCAGATATAATAAAAACTGTCAAAATCTGACTATGCTGTAAGCACAATTGCTGGTTAAAAATAATTAACAATTTTAAGTAGTCTTACAAATACAATACTAAATAGTTTGGTTATTTCTCTATGGTAGTGATTTAAACACTACATCCTATTCAGGAATTTGAATACACTTTTGGAGTAGCCAGTATACCTATATATTTACAGCCTCAATGCCAGTTTGGTTGTCTCACTCAGTTTAGGAAGGCTTACAAAATCCTTAAAAACTCCCTTCCAGTTTTTAAATCGGAAATTCTTAATCGCCACTTGCTATCTTTTAATCCGACATTACATAAACCAACTCCTTCAATCAACCAAAATTATTACCAAACAAGTAATGTGAACCTATCACAAGATGGTGGCCTCTGTGCAATAATCATTCGTAAGGCCACTGGGGAGGTCAGATGAAATGTTCCGAACAGCTGCCCATGTATCACGGAAAGACAAACCTATGCAGCAGATTCTCATGTGCCATCAAGTGACGGGAACATGCATTTTTGATTCCAACCTAACAAGCTCCTGTTCCCCTTTGTGTGTATATCGTCGGCCAGATGAAGCAGTAACGTTACTCATAAGTAACGTTAACGTTACTCAGTTCTATGGTTGGAATGAATGTCTCGATGATCAATGATTGAATCCTTCAGGTACAACGTTATAGCTAGCTATACAGTTAAGTGCGTCACCCTTATTTGGTAAAATAGTTTGGTGTCATGCATACGTAGTTCCCATGTCCTTATTCGTGATCCCAATAAATTGGCTTGACAAACAAAAATAAGTTAGCTTGGCGGACGTAGACTTTAGCTAAATACGTCCTACATTAGCAGCCCAATTTCTCAACTCTAAATGCAATTATTTGCGTTTTAACATTTAAGTGGCTTAATTACATTTCAGGTGCCTAAAATAATAATTTATGGCATTTTTTTACTTACAGTAAATGTTGCGTCGGTCGAGAAAAGCCTTTCAGTCAGCTCGGGTTAGCTTTAGCTAGTAGTTAGCTAACGTTAGCTGGTACCGGTGAGGCCGTGTGGGGTGTCCTTGTATTCTTTTGTTTAAATATAACCTGTAATATGCTACCTTCCTTACTAAGCGCTGTAACAAATGAGCAAACTAGTTGGTTTCGGGTCTTTCTCAGAATAACTATAAAATGCTGGAGACAAGGTTTTGCTGCGTCTCCCTAAAATGGTGCTGCTAGCTAAACTGGCCGTCCACGGTAAGAAAATGGAGAGGTTCTTATGAGTCCAACGCCAACGTCACGAGGACGTAACTTCCTCTCTGGCCGTGTTGAGGTAGGTGCTTTACTAAAATGGCGGCAGCGGCTTTAGTAGCAACTTCCTCGGGCAAAGATGCTTTAGCCGAGGGGTTGCTCGACCTCCTGAGACCAGCTATTCAACAGCTCGACTTGCATGTACACTCAGTCAGGTAAATGCGGTTCCTTATCGAATCTGTTATTTAATCGTCGCCTACGTCACATACCCTGCTGTCATCCGCGTTATAACCGCTTGGTAATCCTTCAACGTTAACTGTCTCGTGACTTTCCAGAAAATGTCGACCCGGTGGTGTTTATTATTTTATAATTCCCAATTTAATACTTTTTTATACATATTAGTCAACTTTGCACACACGGATGCACAAGCCTTTATTGTTTGAGCACTGATAATGTCAAATAATGTGTTCGTCTTGTGTTTGATGTGGGTTATCTTTGGCACTTGATACATGTTTGTGCCAATATGATGAATCAACCTGCTCACAACTGCACTTGAACCGACCTACATCGCGGTTTGTATCATCTGTCCGTCCTCTGGATTAATGGGATTCTTTTTTTCTTTGCAGAGAAAGCCAAGTAGAATTAAGAGAACATATAGACAATCTGGCCACAGGTAATTCATTTTATGTATATTGTATTTGTCTGTTAAATCCCTGACTTAGGTGTTTTGTGAATTCTTAATTAAAATGCCTATACTATATAAAACCTAACAAAAGCACATTAAATAACTTGTGTTCACTAACCATTGGTGTGGTCTTGTGTGTCTTTAATTTGCATTATTTGCAGAATTATGCCGGATAAATGAACATCAGAAGGTGGCTCTAGACCTGGACCCTTATGTAAAGAAGCTGCTGAATGCAAGGCGAAGAGTAGTGCTAGTAAACAACATACTGCAGAATGCTCAGGTCAGTTCATCTTTTGCTGTGGAACTTCTTAAAGCGGCACTAATACATATGTTCAACAATAATGTGAAAGTTATCGCTAGTAATGACATACCCACAGAGAATTCTCACAAACTCTGCAGTTTCCCTCAGCTTTACAGGTCTTTTAGCAACTTGAACATGCTTTGGTTTTCTGGCCTTCACTCTGGTGAGGCAGATGTGTTTTCAGAGAAACAGCTCTGATAAAGCCACTGTACACTACCTGCTCAGCAGCAGACAGACACAGTTAAAGAGTAGCTGGTGAACATAGTGGAACATTTAGTAGCTGAAGAGCCAAATGTTTTTTCTCAGGAGCTGGTAGAAACCAAACCAGAGCTAAAAGAGGAAGGATATTGGACTTACATTCATCAGTTGAACACAAACCTCATTCCTAATGTCCGCCTGGCCTGTTGCATTGTTAATAATACAGCTTTAAATATTCTGTACAGCTAGTGCTACTGCTATCACTGCTAACTTTACTACTATTACTGCTAACTTTACTACTATTACTATAACTATTATTACTAATGCTTGCTATTGGGGGAATTACTGGAATAGTTGGGTCTTTGTATATTATAGAGTGTGGTCTTGACCTACTCTATCTGTAAAGTGTCTTGAGATAACTCTTGTTATGATTTGATACTGTAAGTAAAATTGAATTGAATACTATAAGAACTACAGCTAATACGGAACTCGGAAGCTGGAACTGGGAATGACGTCATACCTGAGTTGAATGCGTTCTATTTAAAAGTCCGATTTTCATTGTTTTCATTAGCTTTATTGTGCTTATTGTTAGCAATACCAGTTGATAACAACGCATTACGCCATTTTTTTGTCCATGCAAACAGTGTAACAACATGTCCACAGATAGAAGTTGGACATGCCTGTGTGAACGACTGATTTAGTGACACAAATAAGACAGAAGTGCTAATAACTTTATGTTACTGCAGCTTTCACAACTGTTGATAAAGGGGGCAGCCATGTTGGATTTTGAGCTCGGGCTACTGGGAGGTTGTACGAGTTCCGAGCTCGTAAATCTGAGGTCAGGGGGCGTGTTTCCGACTTTGACCTCGTTAAAACCGAGTTCAGAGGTAAATAGAACGCGGCATAAGTTGTAATACTACAATTGCTGCATACTGCTACTCCTATAACAACTTTTGCTATTATTAATAATATAGTCTTGCATTGCCAGACCTTCTTCCACAGCGCTGCGGAGGAGGGTCTGTCTAGTACACACAGCATTCGGGGATGGGAGAAAAACGTGCTCTGGTTTATCGGCTTTTTCACAATTGTCTGGGTGGCGCTAAGACCCAGATACAATGATGGTGCCTCTGCTAAATAGTCTCAGTCTCAGGAAGGAACTTGTTTTGGTGGAACATGTGTACGTTCAAAAGTAGTTTTAGTTGTGCAACAGAAAACTCAGATTGGACAGATAGTCTAGCTAGCTGTCTGGATTTACCCTGCAGAGATCTGAGGAGCAGTTAACCACAAATCCACCAGAAGTTAGAACGCCAACACAAAGAAAGAGACATCCGGCCTGAAAAGATGGACGTCTGGTGGAATTTCTGGCGAGACCGGAACAGTCCTGGAAGTGAAACATCATCGATATAGACTATTACCAATTCAATTTCAATTCAATTTATTTTATAGTGTCAAATCACAACAGGAGTTCTCTCAGGAAACTTTACAGATTGAGTAGGTCTAGATTTCACTATGATTTACAAAGAACCAACAATTTCCCACGAGCAAGCATTTAGTGCGACAGTGGCGAGGAAAAACTTTGTTTTAGGGAGAAACCTGGGACAGACCCAGGCTCTTGGTGGACGGCCATCTGGGACACAGAGACACTGATACAGATATACATGATATGATTCATAACAGTTATAGCAGTTGGTATGATGCGCTGTGGCACTTTATAGCAACAATAAAGATAATCGAACTATGACTAGAAATAATAGTAGTTGTAGCAGTGTAGGGCTTCGAGCAGGACCACAGCAGCAGCTGCCAGTGCAGGGTGGGATGGGTGGGTGTCGAGCAGGACCGCAGCAGTTGCCAAAAACGAACCAACTGAACCACCAAATCTGTGAGGTGAGAAAGCATAAGGACTGCGGGGAATAAGCTCCCCGGAGATAGGTTAGTAACCTGCATTAAAGGGACATGAATGCATACAGATGGAGAGAGAGAGGGAGAGAGGGAGAGAGAGAGGGAGAGGCTTAGTGTGTAATATGAAGTCCCCCGGCAGTCTAAACTATAGCAGCATAACTAAGACCTGGTCCGAGGCAAACCTGGGCCAGCCCTAACTATAAGCTTTATCAAAGAGGAGAGTTTTAAGCTTACTTTTCAGTGTGGGAATGGTGTGGGGACTACTGCTGTAACTACTAGTATCATCCCTGCAATTAACAACCAAGTTTAAAAATGGAAAAAAGGCACACAAACCATAACACAATATACAAAACAATCTCATGACCTAAATATTCTATCCCCAGGAACGTCTGAGGCGACTCAACCACAATGTGGCCAAAGAGACAGCACGAAGAAAGACCATGCTGGAGGCTTCAGGAGTGTTCAGCTCCCGCTCCCCCAGTAAACCCTGAGCGACCTCCTCCTGCTCGGTCAACTGTCCTGACCAGGAGGGACACATCAGTACTGGAAACTGTAACACAAGGACCCCAAGTCTAGTTAGCTGTTTGTCTAATGACATGCTGATGTCCTGCACTGCTTTAGCTGATATTGTCATAATAAAAATCCTGGCTGCTATCTGTTTGTTAGGCAGCTGCAAAATGGCAAAATACGACAGAATCGGCTCTACAGTAACACCAGATCATACATTGATTCTACAAATAAGATAAATACTTGTACGCATGAGCAAAATGTTAAAAAAAAAAAAAAAGGACTGCAACTGTAATGTCACCTCACCATGCAGGATAGATGAAGCCATTTAGCCTGAGCCATCTTGTGGCCCAAAATAACAGATCCTTGCTCTTTAAAATGTCAGTCCGTTATCTTGCCTACTACTCTCTGGCTGTGGGAGATGGCTGTTCACTAATGTGATTTGAATAGCTCTCTATGAATTGAAAGGTAAAGGCTCTGTTACTCAGGCAGTTAGCATCCGACTTAAAACGGGTTAAACTCAACTGGCACTGGCAGGGGTTTAGAACACCTGATTGCGAAAAATGTCAAAATGAACACCACAACAATGACAACATCATGCCCACTCATGTGTGTATTAAGATAGCTATAATACATACATGAGTGCATAGGAGTAGGCAGGTCTGATGGCCAACCAACATGCACTGGGGCGGGGCAATGGGATTGTTATTTAATTGGCGTTGCTGCCTATTGGGATCTGCAATGTTTTCACTCTTGTTTCACTCTAGTATTAGTCAACACATGTAAAAGCAAATACACTGTGAAGTAGTAAGTAGTATTGAGATTCTCAGCCTTGATTTGATGACCCAATGCAACATTGATGATGAATTTAGTCCCGCCTGTGAATCTCTGAGAAACCGATTCAAAGTTTTTTCCAGTCTGAAAACCTTATCTTGTCAGAACATATCTGCTTGCACTTGTGATAATATTATTAAGTAATGTTATAAATATTTCAATCAAGTGTAAATCTTTTTGTAGCACATTTGCACCTGTGTTTCCTTTCAATCTACTGCAGTATCACTATTCTGTCAAACATACAGTACAGTACTAGCTTACACTAAAACTAAAGCGGGAACTGGTCTGACAATACATATACGATAACTTGTTTCTGTGACTTCTACATTACTTGCAAAGTGAGCGCTCGTCCTTCAGTCTCCGGTCTTGTGCGTTATTTAACAACTGGTCGGTTTGTTTGTCAGATAATCAGTAAGCCTGTTTCTGGCATCAGAATATAGGAATAAGTGACACATTCAATTGTAATTACACAGTTCTATAAGTTTGACACTTCAAAAGAACATAAATAGTAAAATATTTGGAATGTTAGACATTATTAAAATGAGGTGTATACATTTAAAGTACTTTAAATAGGCAAAGAAAAGAATTTGTGTTTTTTAAAACAGTAAAATATTGTTAAATCAGATTCTGAACTTTTTTGTTGATAAAATACAAATTGTATAGATTTATAAGTTGTAAGTTGCTCAGAAACCAGTCAGGAGAACAGTGTTTTAATTTAGATTTGGAAATGGTTAAGGTTATGGCCCAATCACCAGTGTAGCATTGTAGCTAATCGAGGTTCTACCAGTAGACTGCTACCTAATGATCTAAGGGAACAGACATGTATTATGGCCTACTGGACATAAAGCAATGTTTGGGTGTGGCTATACAGTGAGTGATAATTCTTGTGTTTGAGATGATAAAATGCTGATTTAGTTATTGCCCTAATGTGGCTGCTGAAGCTCAGATCTGAGTCTAATTAAACTGTAACTAACTTGGCTTTTCGTCTTTATAGCCCTGAAATTAAGCTGTGCAATATTTTTCATTCTTTCCTCCTTGTTGCCGAATACAATGATTTCTGTCTCTTTAATTAAAGTAAATATAATTGCATCAAGCAATTTACTTGCTAAAGCATTAATAGAGTGAGTCTAAGGGACCATAGTCATTTGGTGAGAGAGCTAAGTAAATCTGACGCTCGTCTGCATAGCTGTGATAACCAATGTTAATGTCATGTATGATTTGACCTAGAGGGAGCATGTGCAGATTAAATATTTGGAACTGATAGAATCAGAGCTTGGGGAACTACACGTCATGGTGATCCACTCAGATATATGATCACCAACAACAGCCTCTGCTTTTGTGGCTATGTTTAAGGATCTGTAGCAGGTTTTAAGTTAAACCTTGGTTAAACTAGATATTTGGCAGGTTTAAGTTAAACCCGGGCCCCAAGAAAGTGCGCTCAGCCTTGCAGCCAATTCTTCCAGTGGCCATTTGCTGTAAGAATTTTCCCTAGGTCACCATTGTAAAAGAGATGTCTGTAAAACTCATGCCAGGACACCTCAAACTGCAAACAAAGTCGGAATTTTTAATCTATGGACTTTATACTTTTAAAACTTTCTTCAAGCTAAGAAAAGCGATTAAAAAAAGTGACATCACTGCAGTGTCTACAGGCTAAGGAAAAACTCGCTAGTGGGGCCAGCGGGGGGAACACTACTGCGCATGGGCCGCATCACCGAAGCTTAGAAACTTTTTTGGTGAATGCGCCAGGTGAGCGACTCTGTTGAACCAAATAGGCGGCATTTTGGAATCCAGTATCCAGTAATTATTATACATCAATGGTTAAACCTCAGTTAAATCACATCTTCGGCAGGTTTAAGTTAAACCCTTTAAACCTTGGATAAACCGGATTTGCGGCAGGTTTAAGTTGATCTGGTTAAACCGGGTCGCTTTGCAGTTTATGTATGATATGCACTGCTGTTTCTAAACAATGTCATTTTCTCACATTTTTGAGCTGCATAACTGTTTCTTATATAATCATTTGTCAACACGCTGATCAAGGCAAAGGCTGTAATATTTATTGCACACCCAACATGGAGGTGTTGGACAGAATTTAAAACATACTGATGATTTACTTGTTCAGCACCTTACAATCAATGCTTTCCAGATGGTAGCACTAGAGGAAAGGCCATAGGACCATTCAAATAGAAAGGGAGCATGAATGTGCTTAGCAAATTTCATAGCAGTCTGGCCAGCAAACGCTTAATTTTATAGTTGCAGACCATACCTATACTACCTATGAATTTAAGTAATTTTGGGCAGCAGAGAGCAGAAGCCAGCAGGCAAGTGTTATTTAAAATAAACTCCTGGTGTACTTACAAACTTTCCAATCCATCGTTTTATAAGTACATAACCTTTTTGTACTAGTGTAGAAGTTTGGTATCATTTCGGGCATTATTAGTGGGGTAATGTACAAGATACACTCTTGGATCCATTAGCGCCTGCACTAAGCTGTTCAGCTGATAATGCTAACTCTCCCAGTGTTCGACCCAGGTGAAAAAAAGCTTCTGGGGGGTGTTTGGCTCAAGGTCCATGTGCAAAGGACCCTAGGGTGAAATTACTCCGAACCATCACTTTAAAGTGCTCATATTTTTTTTGTCTTCTTCCCTTTCCTTTATCGTATTAAGCCTGTTACACACTGCCTGCGTGGCGTGAGCGTGGCGTTTCTGTTGTGTGTCAGTTAGGTGGCGTCTGCGTGGCTTTTTCTATGTCTTTACACACCAGAAAGGTGTCTGACGCGGTGCTGCTGCTGCTAGCCTTGTCTGGACACATGGATGAAAATCCATGTGTCCAGACAAAAATCAATTTTTCTTTTTTTAAATTACATTTATATCAAAACCTAGAGACTTTCAAACATCAACATGTCATTCATTAATATGTATTCGTGTCTAAATGACAAACATCTTTTCCTATTCTATTTTGCCTGGAAACTCTTCCAACAGCTTGCGTGTCATGTGAAAAATAGGCGTCTGTTCTATTTCTAGCAGGCATGCGTTTTCGGCACGGCTCGAGCTGCGCCTGAGGCGTGCGTGTCACGTGGGCAGTGTGTAAGCGCTAACCTGTTAACATGGGAGCTGAACTGGCCTTTTATATCTTTTTTGTGCATGTTATAGGTTTACAAAGTGAAAAAGCCCAAATCCCCCCCAAAGGGACTTACCGTCATGCTCGCCTAGCTGCTAGCGTAGCACGCCCTCATACTCTGCTTCTGACTGGCTAGTAGTCCTTACCTAGGTACTGTCAGGGCACGCCCTCATACTCTGCTTCTGACTGGCTAGTAGTCCTTACCTAGGTACTGTCAGGGCACCCCCTCATACTCTGCTTCTGACTGGCTAGTAGTCCTTACCTAGCTACTGTCAGGGCACGCCCTCATACTCTGCTTCTGACTGGCTAGTAGTCCTTACCTAGGTACTGTCAGGGCACGCCCTCATACTCTGCTTCTGACTGGCTAGTAGTCCTTACCTAGGTACTGCGCATGTGCGACTCCCAACAAAGATGGAACAGAAGTGTGATGCCTCACTCTGTAGCTAAAACAGAGAGCTCAACACACAGGGTGAAAAGAGGAGCTGCAGCAATGTGCAGTACCACAAAAATATGGTGTTTTTTATTTTATTAAACCATGTAAACCTATTCTGGTACAACCTCTAAATACAATTATGAACCTGAAAATGAGCACAATATGGGTGCTTTAAATGAACGGCTTTATTTAAACCCAAGTAAATACTTAATTACCTATTTATATATTTTTGTAAAGTAAATTCTCTGTACATATTGAATTATAGGCTCTCCCTGTAGACACGTTCAGATGGCCTGCTGTGAACTGACTAAAAGATTTTAGGTAACTCTAGCTTAGCATTAATTTGAAGCATATCAAATAATGGACCTGTAAAATATAAAGCTCCCATCCAGCCATTGTATTATACCTTGTCTGCAAAGTTTTGACTCTTTGAATACCATGGATATCCACATTTCATGGAAAACCATTAGTCTTTAAAATATCCTGGTCCAACGTGTTAATCAAGGGAAATATTTAGCGACAGTTTAGTAGAGGAATGGAATCATCGCATGGGGACCATACTTTTTCACAGTCTGGTGGACTGGGACACCACATGGCGTCATTTGACATCATTTGGGAGATTTCTCAATTATATTTAGGCTTTTGATTTTTGAACATAAAATAGTAAAATTATGATAAGGTTATGCACTGAACTAATCCATTTCTTTCCTTAACACTTAAATTGAGGATGAGGGGACACAGCCAAGAAAAGGTTGAGAAACTGTGTAGGCCTACTAGTGGGGAAAACACTGAAGAAGACATAGTTTTCTTAAGCATGTTAACTCTGACCATTTAAGAGTGGAGTGTTGCTCAAATAACAGTTGCAGTCCGTGTGTGTGTGTGTGTGTGTGTGTGTGTGTGTGTGTGTGTGTGTGTGTGTGTGTGTGTGTGTGTGTGTGTGTGTGTGTGTGTGTGTGTGTGTGTGTGTTGGGGGGGGGGTAATCTCAGCGGCGCCACCTTAAAAAAACAGTCTCGCGGACCTGTCAATCTGACGAACCAGACAGACCCTGGCTCGCGGCCCTGCTGTGAGAACTGCTACGTAATTGGCCGAAAGCAGTAGTCCCTGTGAGACCTGGCCGCCCATTGGCTGCAGCATGTCGAGACACTGACGCGCACGACGTCTCCCCTCTATTGTTATTGTGGCGTGCGCGAGGGGAACAGACAGGATGCACGAGGAGACAGTAGGGCTGATAAAAGGATAAAACAACGGAGAAACATCAAGCTAGCGCAGTACAACGTATGAGAAATCAACAGCAGCTCGTTACATTACAGGAATGTATTAAACATTCGCCCTGTAAACGCAGAGCAACACATAGGTAATACAAAGGAGTATTACCACAGATAGCAGCTCTAGTCAACACATACAATAGGAACAGCTATCCGAGTACAACAGCGATCTTTCTGTCCAACTTCTTCTCCTCACTCTGGCTGATGTGTAAGTACAAACTATGGATCTCCATCTTTGCTTTCTCCTGCTCTGGCCAACCAGGAGAACCGAAATGTGAGGGGCAAGTCAGTCACATTAGCTTGCTAAATTGTTGCTTACTGTAACCTGCTTCAAATGCTGTTCTGCTGTCTCAGTCTTTCAATGATAACGTTACCGCTTATACTGGCCGACATTGTAGCCTACTGTATAGCCTATTCTGCTTTTTCTGTAGCCTACCTTATTTCATTATATTCGTTAAACTTAAGGATGTCAGATAAATGAGTCCTATAAATAGAAGTTATGTCTTATATGTATTTATTTATGAAATTAGCTGGGTCTTGAACATGTTGAGATCAAGTGTTAGGGATGTGCGATAAGCATGTTAACCAGTCTGGGATGTCAGTGAACTGCAGTGAATGGCCTGGGCACTGCTCAGGGTGGATTACGCACATAGGCTCGGTTCTTCTGACGGATCTCATTGTTGGAAGTTTTCATTTGAATTGTGGGGCCCTCTAGGTAGGCTATCAAATTGGTTTTAGACGTTCGGCCAGTATTATAAACAGTAGCCTATGTTTAGTAAGATACATGGACGGGAGGTGTGTGTGTGTGTGTGTGTGTGTGTGTGTGTGTGTGTGTGTGTGTGTGTGTGTGTGTGTGTGTGTGTGTGTGTGTGTGTGTGTGTGTGTGTGTGTGTGTGAATGCAGCAACAGTTACCTGTGACTGTCAGCATATAGGTTTCTTATATGCTGTATGAGATATAAAGCTTTAATAAATAACCATGTTGCAGGACATCCTACTTACCATTAATTGATCTCCGTGTGCAGTATATTTGGTTGTAAATGTTACTGTTACTGATACAGTATCAGTATTAAAACAACTTACAGAAAGCTGCAATGCTCAAATGAGATGCATGTATGTTACATGTATGTTAGGCTGTAATCTCCAAAGGTTATTAAGTACATTTATTCACATACTGTACTCTACCGTTTTGAAGCACTCAACTATTTTCATTTTATGCTGCATTATACTTATACTACATTTAAGATGTAATATTGTACTTTTTACTTTAATCTTTAGCTATGGTAACCGTCCCTATTTAAGGTACAATAACATTTCTGCATTAAAATGTCTAAAAACGACCTATGTTATATATTTTGTTGAGTTGTGTTCTTACACTATCCTAAATGTTTCCAACAATGTTTAAACTCAGAGAAATCTGAAATATTATTTTAATGACAAGGAACGTTTCATTTAGTCGCCTGTCAGTGGCGTCATGTAACCTTTGACCCCTCTGGTTCCTCTAACTCCCGTCTAAACCATAGACAGTATATAATGGACCAACAGAGCCCGTGTCTCTGGACGGAGACCAGTGAAGGATATTAGAAGCACTTTCCCGGTGATCTCTTGCTTTACTACGCAGCCTCCAACTGAGAGAGACAACGTAGATGTGACGTGAGCAACGTGTCTGAAAGTGTGAAGTCTTCTGGTAGCTGTGCCAAGAGAAATCTCAATCATTCCCAATCTTACAGAGACGGAGAGTGTAGGTATATGTAAGGAGATAACATGGGCACAGGCTAATTATTGCTAAGGTACAAGGTAATGGAGCCTTTTATACATTGTCGTGTTTCTTTAGAACTAAACAATGGACACATAGAGTCTTTAAACGCTTCAGATGTAAAGTTATTCGCTGTCAAGTGGCGCCAAAATGAATGCTAGTCAGTGGAATGCTAACGGGAGGTGATGGCCAGGTAGCAACAAAATGGCGCCATAGGAGGTTCGAGTTCTGAAGCGAAGCTTACCCCCTTGGTCTAAACACGGGAACCCAGATGATACGTTCAAGAGTAATCGTAACTCACACAATGTTACAGAAAGACTACTCCTCAGTAACTGTTATACAGCTTGCTTTCTGCCGCACAGCATCATTTTGTCATTGATTACATGCCACTTACAACACAGTAATACAGCAGAGATCTTATTTATTGATACATTTCAATATTGATTGATCCAGCTTAACGTTATGTGCTACGTTGACAATTAACATTAGCGTTAGCTGATGCTAATGCTTGGCGTGGAACGTTAACGTTATAAGGTTACAACATTGTTCAACATGCTCATCAAGTTATTTTAAGTATAATTGTTTTGATCAAGGTAAAGTTAACGTTAAACAGCACTGGGCTAACCCACGATTAAGTTCGCCAGCTAGCGTTAACGTTAGCTGTATAGACAGAAGACAAATCTAATGCTAATTTAGCCAGCTATCCCACCCTGTTTTTTCTGCCTCACTCCCCACCGCTAACGGACTTCAGTCGGGATGAGAGCGGACAACAGCCACGGGGACATGACATATCCACAGTTAGCCAGCAGCCAGCCATTATTAGTAACAACAGTAACAGAAAGTGTTATGTTCCGTCGGGGAAACACACCATATCGCCCCAGTCGTCCGAGTCTGGCTGGCCACGGTGTTGTGCTGAAATTTAGCGGTCTTCTTTACAGTTACGTTTGACCCACAAATGCTGACTGTCCTGTGGACAAAAGGTGTAGGTGGGGTGAGTCCTAAAGCAACACCCGGCAGCCATCCTATTGATGTAGGCTTATCCTCGGCCGGTATCTCCGGGGCCGCAGCTCGGCCCCGGAGATACTTGGCAGCCAGCCCTGAAGATACTCGGCGGCCAGCCCCAGCCGCGAAGTAAGTCTCTCAGCGGTGTTGAGAGGACATTGTGGTTTTAGCTGCTGGCTAATGTTAGCTTGCTTGCTCGCTAACTGGTCAACTAGCTAGCTAGCTACCACAAATCGAATCAAGAAAACGTATGGGGGAAATGGCAGCTATTTTATCAGAATTACATTAATAAACTAGGGCTGTGAATCGATTAAAAAATTTAATCGAATTAATTACATACTCTGTGATTAATTAATCTAAATTAATTGCATACATAATTAACGGTGCCTGAACCGATACTTTTTAAGAAAGTAAAAAAAGAAAAGAAAAAAGAAGGGTACTAAACAACAGTCGGTGACATTAAAGAAGGGCTTGTTTATTGCTAAGGCCATATGGTCAAAATTCAATGATTTGATAATAATTTATAACAATAATAATAACTTATTTCACTAGTAAATTGCTGTTGAACGACAAAAACAACCACCAGATGGGAAAAGGAGATTTACAATAACTTCAAATGCACCACGAGACTGTAGTTTACCAGTTTCATTGAACGCACCGTCTGTGTTGTTTTTCCGACGGCAGCTGCAGATTGTTAGCCTAGAAATCTAGACGCACCCTAGTGGCAGCTGGCTTGTCAGGCTAGCAGATTGTTACATACCGGTGTTGAATCCTCTACAGTAAAACACAGTCAAACTTTACACCGTTTAGCGTTAGCTGTCAGCATTTTAACAGTGTTTAATCCAGCTACTAGCTAGCGGTAGGCTAACGTTAGCTGCTGTCGAGTATAGTGTTAACTAGCGTCACATGCAGCGGTGTTTGTGTTGCCTGTATCGTCCGTTTCAGAGCATCAGAGAGAAGAGCAGACATATCAGTGGCACCAGATTTCGGTAGCCAGGGTTGGCAGGAAGAAGTAACAAGTAGCTAAATGTTCCAATCAATGATCCAGGCAGCACATTCTCGTCTCCCTCCTTCATTTTACAGTCGAATAGTGACTAGAATGGCTCCGGGTCAAACATCAATATGGAATGGATTAATCTGCGTTATTTTTTTTAACGCTTTATTTTTTTGTCAGATTAATTAACGCGTTATTTTCACAGCCCTATAATAAACGTTACTAAACGTAACGTGGATAAAACTGTAATGGATAAACCCATCCGTGAACAGATATATTTTAATCAGCAATTACGTTAACAATGAAAACTACAACTCCCATAATGCCACTTCACAACATCATCAAAAGTCCTTGTTTACATCCATTGTTTTGATTGAGAGACCCCTAGCGGCAGAAAATTACATATTGTACGTTTAAGCCCTCCAAATCCAACTTTTCAGACATTTTTTAATAGAAACTGCCACATGAGAACATTTTTGTTAAAATGAAAGTCTAATCTCTCAAGCATCAATAATTCATTTATAACAATTTCTGATGTTTGTATTGTTTAATTTGTCAAAATATGTCATAAGTCTGGCATGGGCTTAATAGGTACCTTAGATCTCAATAGCTATTATCATTTTGTCTCCACTCCTATCCTAGAGTATGGCCTGTATATTTAAATAGGTGTTACCAGTGTTTTTGCTGTGTCAACAAAGAAAAAGCTAAACTTAAAAAACAATTCTTCTTTAGAATATAGCCAGAAAACTATCAGGTCCTCAAAGCTCAACATACCTTCATCATTGAATAGCTGGTCTAGAGTATAAATACCTCTGTCACTCCACATTAAGTGTATGCTGTGCCAAATTGGGGTGTTCAAATGCCACTTATTGGTGTAGCAAAGTTGCTCCTCGACCTGTTTAAAGTTGGTCACTGTGTTGGTGATAATAGGGCCATAGGCTAGCATACACTTTTTTGGACACACACCTGCAAAGGTGAGGTCTTGCAGTCTTAGACTTCCAGTGAGGTTTTGCTCTATTTCTGTCCATGGGACTGTAGATGAGGGGTCTATCCACACTCTGAAGGCCCGTAGCTGAAAGACTTTGTGGTACACTTTAAGCTTGGGGAGGGCCAGGCCTCCCGTGTCCGTGGTACGTTGCAAGGTAGAGTATTTTAGCCTAGGTTGTTTACTATTCCAAATATACTGCCGGATTACGGCATGAAGTTTCTTCCAGAAATGTATTGGAAATGTAATAAAAGGGGTAAGGGGATCATTGTACTTAAGAAATTCACACAAGGAACTATGTTCATTTTAACCACAGCAATCCTGGACCGTAGCGATGCCGGCAGCGCAGACCAATTGGCTAGATCCCTTTGAACACTACTTAGTATAGTTTCATAGTTGTCCTGGACAACTCGCTGTAGCGATGCATGGATGGTGATGCCCAAATATGTAATTTTGCTTCGCTTGGTATTGTATCACTAATAGCTGATGTCACCTGTCTGTTGTTCAACAGGAGCAGATTAGATTCATTAGGGGTCCAAGCCCAAGTCTGGAAGAACCGGCAGTAGCGAAGCTACGCCGTTCGCACAGCAGGGCTAGAACTGCTTGCAGTTCTAGTTCCAATTGATTTTATAGCTGGAGATTGAGCCAAATTTGTTAAAGATCTTAAGAATTTTTGGAACAGAGTCCTCAAGGTCAGATATGTACAGCAAAATATCATCTGCAAATAACAATATTGATTTGTTATTGGATTTAATCTGGACATTACATATTTTATTTTGCCTTATGACCTGGGCTAACGGTTCAAGAGAGATCGCAAATAGCATGGGAGATAGCGGGCATCCCTGTCTCAAGCCCCGTGCGATGGGGAATAGCTGTGAATGCAGGCCATTGGTTGAGACTATGGCTGTGGTATTCGCATACAAAGTACGTACCATGTCAATGAATTTGGCTCCCAAACCAAGCCTCTCCATTACTTGCCACAGGTAGTTCCATTCTAGGTGGTCTGCGTCCAGTAATAAAACTGCTGCCGTTGTTGGGAGGTTTTTGGCTTCTTCTATTACATGGAGTAATCTGCGTATATTGTCTGCAGCATGACGCTTTGGTATAAACCCTGATTGGTCAGGGTGGACTAGCTTCTCGATGAAGCGTTCTAGGCGTAGTGCCAAGACTTGAATTGACTGGAATAAAGCTTAATATCAGTCCAAATTCTTATTCTTATTCTTTATTTATAAAGGACAACACACATTAATCAAAATTTCTGTAAATGTGCCAGTGTTAGCCAGCCGGCTAATTTTCAACTGTAGTCCTTTTGGCCAGATGATTTTAGACCAGAGCAACTAGAAGAAGCAAGACATTAGTACAGGTTAAATTATACAAACAGAAGTCAACAAGACACAACACAGACAGCTAGAGCATCAGAGAAGCTATCCCTGTTTCCCATGCAGAGCCACAAGAAGCAGCAAAGCACCAGCATATCTAAACATCAAACAGCATTCACATTCAGTACAAGATATTATACAAGCATCGAAACACGGCCAAGCAACATAGGCCACAAGCCATCTTCTAACAGCGTTCAACCATGCAAAACAATAACAAGCCATAACGAAAAGATAAAATAAGTTACATCACTTGTGAGGGATGCGTTAATATAGGACAGGTTAATATGATGGTAAAAATATTTAAAATACAAATTTGTTATTCATACATATTCAAGCAATGCAATGCGAGCTAAGTTTAATACCTAGCAAGATATGAAAACATTAAACATGTTAGCAGGAGGTTAGCAATACTAACAACATTAATATAAAAAAATACTAAGAGACTAAAAATGTTCACAAGTCTGACTATCCAAGAGCCAGGTCTTGAGACTTTGTGTGAAATTATGGTAGGTGGTGCAGTTTCTTATTTCATTTGGTAGAGTATTCCACCTATTAGAAGCTCTAACAGAAAAGCACGATTGACTAAAGGAACTGGACCTGTAAGGGGTTACACAGTCCCCTCTCAGAACAGACCGAGTGGTTCTATTCTTAGAGTTTTTTTGTTTAATAAAAGAATTGAGTGGTGAAGGAGCTTTACCATTTAGGATCTTGAACATTAGACAGATGTCATTATATTTAATTAGATTTTCCCAACTAAGGATGTCATATTTGTTAAGAATTTTACAATAATGATAATTATTATGTTTTCTGTCTAGCACTTTGAGGGCCTGTTTATACAGAGAAAGAACAGGCTTAAGGGTTGTATCGTTTGCTTGCGTCCAGCTTGTCATACAATATAGTAGATGAGGAATAATCATTGAATTCAAGTATAATTTTGCTGCTGAAGTTGTTAGGCAGCTTCTTATATACCTAAAATTGGCAATATTGTATTTAGTTATTCGATTACTTTTTTCACTTGTTTTTTGAAAGACAAGTTGGAATCAAGGATGATACCAAGATATTTAACATGAGAAACAACTTGAATATTCTTGCCAGACACATAAACTTTGTGCTCACAATCTGAAGCGGAGTGTGTCTTTGAAAAAAACATACAAACAGTTTTTGCTACATTTAAACACAGGTGAGAATTTTCAAGCCATGTAGTTACATTTTCCATTGTTGAATTAAGTTAAAGAGTTGCTTCTTTTTTGGTTTTTGCATGGACGTATATTATAGTGTCATCTGCATACATCTGAGCTTCACACCCTATACAAATTGATGGCAAGTCATTTACCCATAGGCTAAACAAAAGAGGTCCTAAAATTGAACCCTGGGGCACACCCATCTCATTAATCATAAAGGGTGATGTTTCATTACCCACTCTTACACACTGAACCCTATCTGCAAGATAAGACTTTATCCAGTTTAGCTTAGTTTACGTTTGATAAAAAATTTAAATTTGCTAATCTAGAAATTAGTATTTGATGATTTACAGTATCAAATGCCTTTTTAAAATCCAGGAATATAGCCCCGACAACACCTCCTTTATCTAGTTTAAGTTTGATATTCTCCAGGAGGAAGCAATTTGCAGTCTCAGTGGAATGATTTACTCTAAAACCAAATTGCATAGGATGCAGTGTGTAAGGACTAGTGTTGAGATGAGTGGTCATTTGTTCAACAACACATTTCTCGGCAATTTTTGAAACAACTGGTAAAATGCTAATAGGTGATGAGGCTCCTGTAGTTTGAACACTCCGTAGGATCTTTGCCCTTTTTGTGTATGACCGAAATTAGTGCAGTGTTGGTTTGTTGATGAAAGGTGCCCCTCTCTATGGCCGAGGTTAAAGTTTGTAAGATGGTAGGTCCTAGTATGTCAAAGTATTGTAGCAGAAGTTCTGATGGAATTCCATCCAACCCCGGTGTTTTCCCTTTCTTAGATGTTTTTAACGCTGATTTGAGTTCCTCTAACGTTATAGGTTGACCTAGTTATTCTGCCTCCTCTGGGTCAAGAAGAGGCAGGTTTAGCTCTTTCAGGAACTTTTGGCGCTGCGTCGGATCCGGATTGCAAGAGGATTCATACAACTTTGAATAAAAGGATTGGAGAGTGGCGGTAATATCTTTAGGATTCGTTGAGATACCTCGGTCTGTGCGAATGCTGTTGATAGTAGAGGTGTTGAAATTAAAGATGCAGTAGGTAAGTCTTATAAAACTAACTTTGTCATATTTACCCTATGTTCCAGTAGAACTACATGAATTATGTAAAAAAACAGCTCCTCTGGCACCTCCTACAGCCTGTAGTGCCATTGGCAAAATTCGACCACTCCCGGTCGATTTTCTCCAATCAGGGCCACAGGGGTGGTCTATCTGCCTGTCAATCACAGCTCAGGCACGTACACGCATATAGCGTTCTCCCCTCCCCCCTCCCCGCGCACGAGCTGCAGAAAGGTTTTCCAAAACTCTGTGAATAATGGAGTGGCTTTTCAGAGGTGGTGTGGCTGCAGGATTTTAAAGATCTGAAGAACGATGCAGATGTAGCCACATTTCCTCTCAACAGGTAACATAATTACCATGAATGATTTATCTTTCACGTGGTTATTAGTAGTCAAAAGTCCACAAAGCTACGTTGGTGAGGATGATAGTAACGTTAGCACAGTGGTCGGTCTGATATGATGCTGAAATGGCTAACGCTAGCCTGCTAGTTAGCATCGTTTTACTGTTGGTGAGTAAAGTTAACGTTGTGTTGTTGTTTAGTTATTGAACATGTCTGTCTGACATGCCGGCAATTCTGTCAAACTCCGTTGTGTGGGAGGGGCTTAGGAGACGGTTTGGGCTGCAGCAGAAAGGGGGGAGGGACTGAGAAGTTGTCGATGTTCAAATTTGTTGGCAAAGTCCTGGCTCTTCACAATCTTACCTACTGCAGCTTTAATCAAATAATCGATGCATCGAATCGTGGACATGGACGATGCTGCATCAATAATTGGCAGGCTCATAATCGATTATTTACAATTTATTTACAATTTAATGTAGGCCTAACAACCTTTCTGTTTACATATTCTGGTATGTTTTGCACATTCAGGAAGTGCAATGTGCTCAGTGCTGTATAGTTTTATGTATCCAATGCATTTAGTATTAGAGCACTGCAGAATGTTTTGTTTTTGAAGCTTGAAAAGCTATGAATTAAATATCCTACATGGCTTTAATAGAAACATTTATTTGATGCATCGAGATATCGAATCGAATTGAATCACTGACATGATAATCGTAATCGAATCGGGAGATCAGTGAAGATTCACACCTCTAGTTGACAGTAGCTCTGGACTCACTTTGTTTTAATTTTAGAGGTAACAATTTGCTTGGTTTGCCACCATTAAAATAGTAATTTTGCCTCACTGTGTGCATTATGAATTCAGCTCTCCTTCTTAGCAAATCATTTAGCTCTGCTCGATTTGTGACTAAAAGAGTATGTGTAGATTTAGAAAAACTCTGCGATCCTTGCCTCTCTCTTTTTCTTCAAATTGACCGCAAAGGAAGATGTGAAATCTCTAATAAATCCTTTAGTGGCTTGCCAAATGTACGCTGGGTCCGAAACTGAGTCAGTATTAATTGATATAAACTCCGCCAGCTTGGCTCTAAACTCTGTATCAAAAGCTGTGCTCTGGAGAAGGGAATTATTAAATTGCCATCTCCTAGATCTTTCTCCTAACATATCACAACAGAATGTGGTTATCAGCGCATTGTGGTCAGACAGGATTGCTGGTTCCATATCAGTAGAAACCCGGTAGTATTTTTGAATGACCGTGCTTCAATCCCTCATGTCCCCCTGAGAGGGGAGATCTCTGTATTGTGGGTCTGGAAAAAAGCCTCAGATGACGCAAAATGACGATTTTTGCGTCATCTGAGGCTTTTTTGCCCAGAGGCAAAAGACTACAGCCTGTATTAGGAGCCACTTCCGCATAGCCCAAAGGGGGTTGGACTGTCGGCTTTTTCCGGAGATTGCCGAGGAAAAAACGAGTGTCAGCCATCTTGAATCCTCGCTTAGCTTCTCAGCAGGAGCAGAAACTGTTCATCCAAACGGAAATTTTAGAACAACAATTATGTGCATTCAAACTACCGCACACGTGTACCACCACGATACATTGGTACAGATCGGAGAATATGCAGGACACTTTATTACAGACGGAATACTCCACACACTACGCCAGCTTTGCCTGCACGGAGACCAGCGGTGGTGCTCGATGCCTCTGGCCGGTAAAGAGACCTCATCAGCGGGGAGCGTTGAACGAGTGTGCCGGTGGAAAGCTAACGCTAGCCGGCCACCTGTTCACCAATCCTGCTTGCAAGTGTCCGCTCATTAAACAAACTGGACTACATCCAACTTCAACGAAACTCCCAACGTGAGTTCAGAGACTGCTGTGCTGTGTTTTTGTTGTTGTGGAAATATTGCTGTGGACAATCCAGCCTGCTGCTCTGTCACTGGGTAAGACTACTAGTGGAGGTGGGCTGTGTTACCCCGGACTGCCTGTTGCAGAAATGGGGTGATTTGTATCCAACTAACTGCTAACTGCTGGTGGAGTTTGTGACTGTAAAATGCCGACAATTCTAGCTACATCCCACGCAAATGTACGGCTGTGTTTGTGATGTTTATGCCACAGCCCACCACGAGCTAATGCTAGTAGCTATGTGTTAGCCTTCTTTTATGGCTTGGTTGAATTCTAATGTAGAATGCGGTCTGTTATTTCTTGATAACAGACCGCTGCTAAGGATAACACACCGTTGCCATGCATAGCAGAGCGTTGCCATGGACACAGTTCTGTTCCCTCTGGAGCTATCAATCAATCCGCTGAAAGAAGTCCGGATAATGTATCAGCTGTGGCAAAAAAGTATATATTTTAAATGTGTAACACCACTTGAGCCACGGTGAAACGTTTTTTCGTGTATATGGTTGAAATGACAATAAAACACACTTGTTGAGTTGATCGTCTCACTGTCTGTCTGTAAAGGGTAGGCGTGGCTTGGGAGTAGACGCTGAAGCAGTGAAGCAAGTGCATTCTGGGATTTGGTGTCTTTCATCCACATGAGCCAAAAACACATTTTCTGGCTTTTCTCGGCCTAGAAGCAACCAATTTCTAAAAAAGTTTCACATTTCTACTACATAAGTGACCCAATTTAAATATATATTCATCTTTCCAATGCTGAAATATTCCTTTAAGTTCACTGGAGCACAAAATATAATCAGTGCAGGAGTGGGTGAGGTGATGTGTGGAGAAAAATGTGTAATCCTTGCTAGTAGGATTGTGCATCCTCCAATATGTCTGTAAGGGGGATTCCACAACTGCTTTAAACATGTCCGATATGGGTTTTTGGGCTTTTGTGTGATTGCCCCCTGATCTATCCTGATTTAAATCTAGTACTGCATTCATGTCTCCCACTATAATTAGTGAACTGTTAAAGGTGCTCTAAGCAATGTTGGGTGACATCACTTCTTGTTGATGTTTGAAGTACTGTCAAACAAAACGGAGGCTAGCTCGCCCCTCCCTCCTCCTCATCCCGAACACTGTTTATGTTTGGTGGTGCAGGTTGGCGCAGTTTGTTTTTGTTGGCATTTGTGGCGCCTGGGCTGTCTACAGAGACCTCGTTTTTTTTATAGTGTGTTCAGGGGACAGACAGCTAGCAGATAGTGAGGAGATGTTTGCTGTATGTGACAAAAAAAAGTTGTAGCCTAAAAAACGCGTGACATCGCTTAGAGCACCTTTAAGGTATTTTGGTATAAAAACCTGCATTTTTAATTTATTCAAGTATCCTGAATCATAAGTGTCATGTCTAGCATTTGTAGCAAATGCTAGACATGCGTGAAAATCGCTTGGAAATTAAGCAAGAATTGATGTTGACGTATCGTTTGAATGAACAGGAGTGGCCAATGTGGTATCTACATTTATGTCTATGCTCGATAACGTGTCGGCTGCAGCTGCCACTCTTTGTATTTAGGCTGCTTGCTAGTAGCTTGCTCCTGATATTGTTTGTGAACTTCTGGATGGCGATTTTTCAAATAAACAATGAAATTGTTGGTGTTGAAGGATTTGACACCTCGTTTCATTATTTCGACCTTGTGAGTATTGCATACTGTCTTTTTTTCCCACCATGGAAAACGCCCAGACTGCGGACATTGCTTCGTTTTCAGCATATAAATCCTGTGCTGTGTCAATGTGTCTCAAACTCTGTGGCCAAAAATACACACACACACACACCAGCGTCGCCCTGACACACAACTGCAGCTAGTCGGAAATATTCATCAGTGTTTGAAATCAGGTCAGTTTTGCTCATCGGACCGAAGCCAATGCATAAACAAATGACTAGCATCTGCTGAATTCTATATGATTGCCAATATATTGTGCATCCCTAATTCTTAGTGTCTTTTCTTCCATTTGATTTAGCTCCTCAACTGTGTCCTCCTTTCATCAAAGTGAAATGATTTGCTCTCGTCGTCAGTCAGTGGGATTATAGGCCATTGTACTATGTGAAGTTTTTGGAGTTTTGAGTCAGTACAACTGCAGTAAAAATCACCCTCTCACATATAAACAAACTGGTCATGGATGAGTCTGCAGGGTGATTAGATGAGGAGTCTATTTCACAAAGGCAGAATATATAAATCCAGGATAACCGATAAAGCGAGACTAGACCTAGTCTAATCTGTGCATCCTGGCTTTGTGCGTTTCACGATGGCCAAGTCAGGCTGAGGAGGAGCGACTAGGTCAAGCCAGGATTAAGTATTTTGGATTGAAGCGTGCTCACAGCTTTCTTTAAAAGCCCGTGAAGTGGATCACATATTTGCTGATGCTGAAATGAAGAAGACACGTGCATAATTTACAGAGTGAGCAGCAGCTTCTTATGGAAGTATGATGAAGTGAAACACATTATTTGTAAAAGCTGCTGAAAGAAAACAGCGAGAGAAACTGGAAAGAATAAGATACATAATCCTTGATTGTTAAAGAATACATAAAAAGAAATAAATCAACTAAATCAATATAAATTAATTAACGACTTATTGGTCTCTGACCAGTCTGCCACTGCTGCCAATTTTAGAAACACATGTGCAGTGTTTCCTCCTCTATGTTGATTGGCAAGTGGCTGTCCGCCACGGTTAGATTTCTCCCGCCACGGTATCAGAAATGTACAAAAAGCCGTCTATCAGCAGTGATGGTTAGAGAGCACGTCGGAGAAACGCGCTTCACAACGCGAGTGGGCCCACGTGCCACTCGGAGAAATGGGAGAAGGAAAAAAGAGACAGGCTGTCCAGAGGACCCGGTTGAGATGGCATGTGTGCATTCTTGAGAACTGTAAGTCGTATAACTTATATTGTCAGTTCATTTAAGCCTGTATTAGTATATAGTTCTTGCATATTTTTAGTTTCACCTTCACCTGCTAACTAAATTGCACGTGGCTGTTGATTCAATACAACGCCCTTGCTCACGTTTGTATTTTAGGTGCATTATTTACATGCTGAAGTAGTTACACTGCATTAAGATACTGGAAGTGCCGGAATTCCATAACTACTAGAACTGCCATGAGCGGTCATTTTGACCGCCAGATTCCAAACTCTATAATCTCTCATGATAAATACCCAATTGCGATATTAATGCATGTATTGTCTTAGGATATCTTTAGAACAACGTAATAACACCGACATGTACATTTTAACGATTTTAATTATACTTTTGAGTAGTAGCCTAATACGTGTTTTAATAATTCATATCATGGCATAGTAGGCTAAACCGTGATTATTTCATAAATTCATGTCCCGAAACATATTGGGGGAAATTCATTCAACATAATTCACAGCCAAATAACACTTAAAAGTATGTTATTTGAACATTTATAACCTAACCTAACCTGGCACTGCCTCTGTTTTGGTGTCTGCTGCGGTGCGCAGCGCTGTTCGGACCGTGCGCCGCTTCCCTTTTTTTTTCCTCCATAAACTCATCTCTCAGCTCCTCTGCCAGTCGCTGCATGAACTTCCTCCGGGACATTTTACAGCTGGTGCAGTCCTTGGAGAGGATCTGTGCAATGATTCCAGCCAGTTGTAGCATGTATAAAGTTATATGAACACGTAGATGGCTACCGGCTGTTCACAGAGTGAGCGCCCGGTGCTTTTCTTCTGATTCAGAGTCCATCCACGCCGTAGTAGCCTACGTTACCGACTCTGGCTTTGCCTTCGGCCCACCGGTGATGCCCACACTTGTTACTGGAGACCGCTAGTTACGTTTCTCTGACAGAGACTATGATTATTACTAAGCAACCAAGATGCATCTTCAACCGCGCAAAAGATTAAAAACGAAACCGCGAAAATCTGAGCGGTCAATATGACCGTGTATGGCCAAAATAGGTCAAAGTGATTGTATTTTCTTTGCCTTTTGTGTAATGTATATAAAAACAGTTTTAAATGAAAATACAGACTCTTTTAGGAAAAGTCAGGTACCAGCAGGATTGTATTTTTTTATTTAGCAAAGTTATTACACATATAAATTTCAAAACGGTCAAAATGACCATCCTGGCCATTCTAGTGTTAAGGAACAGGCCGTCTTCATGAACGCAATATAGTAAATAAAAGTAACAATGGCTGTCCATGAATAATTATTAAAGGAATGGTCACATTGTTGAAATAATAACAGTACTTAACTGAAGGAGCAATATGTACCTGGACAGAAAAGCACAGGATTAACCACGTCATCACTGCAGCAGTGTTATCATGTAGGCTACTTCCACAGTGCATATTCATGACTCAACCAGCTCCTTCTTGTCGGTTATTGGCTGGAACGCTGTTTGTTATGGTTCGTGGGGCAGGTTGGCGCGGTTTGGTTTTATTGCCGTTTGAATAGCCTGGGCTGTCTACAGAGACCTCGTTTTTTTTACAGTGTGTTCAGGGGACATGCAGCTAGCAGATAGTGAGGAGATGTTTTTTACAGTGTGTTCAGGGGACAGGCAGCTAGCAGATAGTGAGGAGATGTTTTTTACAGTGTGTTCAGGGGACAGACAGCTAGCAGATAGTGAGGAGATGTTTTTTACAGTGTGTTCAGGGGACAGGCAGCTAGCAGATAGTGACGAGATGTTTTTTACAGTGTGTTCAGGGGACAGGCAGCTAGCAGATAGTGAGGAGATGTTTTTACAGTGTGTTCAGGGGACAGGCAGCTAGCAGATAGTGAGGAGATGTTTTTTACAGTGTGTTCAGGGGACAGGCAGCTAGCAGATAGTGAGGAGATGTTTTTTACAGTGTGTTCAGGGGACAGACAGCTAGCAGATAGTGAGGAGATGTTTTTACAGTGTGTTCAGGGGACAGGCAGCTAGCAGACAGTGAGGAGATGTTTTTACAGTGTGTTCAGGGAACAGGCAGCTAGCGGATAGTGAGGAGATGTTTTTACAGTGTGTTCAGGGAACAGGCAGCTAGCAGATAGTGAGGAGATGTTTTTACAGTGTGTTCAGGGAACAGGCAGCTAGCAGATAGTGAGGAGATGTTTTTTACAGTGTGTTCAGGGGACAGGCAGCTAGCAGATAGTGAGGAGATGTTTTTACAGTGTGTTCAGAAGGGACAGACAGCTAGCAGATAGTGAGGAGATGTTTTTACAGTGTGTTCAGGGGACATGCAGCTAGCAGATAGTGAGGAGATGTTTTTACAGTGTGTTCAGGGGACAGACAGCTAGCAGATAGTGAGGAGATGTTTTTACAGTGTGTTCAGGGGACAGACAGCTAGCAGATAGTGAGGAGATGTTTTTACAGTGTGTTCAGAGGACATGCAGCTAGCAGATAGTGAGGAGATGTTTTTACAGTGTGTTCAGGGGACATGCAGCTAGCAGATAGTGAGGAGATGTTTTTACAGTGTGTTCAGGGGACAGGCAGCTAGCAGATAGTGAGGAGATGTTTTTACAGTGTGTTCAGGGGACAGACAGCTAGCAGATAGTGAGGAGATGTTTTTTACAGTGTGTTCAGGGGACAGGCAGCTAGCAGATAGTGAGGAGATGTTTTTACAGTGTGTTCAGGGGACAGGCAGCTAGCAGATAGTGAGGAGATATTGTTTACAGTGTGTTCAGGGGACAGGCAGCTAGCAGATAGTGAGGAGATGTTTTTACAGTGTGTTCAGGGGACAGGCAGCTAGCAGACAGTGAGGAGATGTTTTTACAGTGTGTTCAGGGGACACGCAGCTAGCAGACAGTGAGGGATGTTTTTACAGTGTGTTCAGGGGACAGGCAGCTAGCAGACAGTGAGGAGATGTTTTTACAGTGTGTTCAGGGGACAGACAGCTAGCAGATAGTGAGGAGATGTTTTTTACAGTGTGTTCAGGAGACAGACAGCTAACAGATAGTGAGGAGATGTTTTTTACAGTGTGTTCAGGGGACAGACAGCTAGCAGATAGTGAGGAGATATTTTTACAGTGTGTTCAGGGGACAGGCAGCTAGCAGATAGTGAGGAGATATTTTTTACAGTGTGTTCAGGGGACAGGCAGCTAGCAGATAGTGAGGAGATGGTTTTTACAGTGTGTTCAGGGGACAGACAGCTAGCAGATAGTGAGGAGATGTTTTTTACAGTGTGTTCAGGGGACAGGCAGCTAGCAGATAGTGAGGAGATGTTTCTTACAGTGTGTTCAGGGGACAGGCAGCTAGCAGATAGTGAGGAGATGTTTTTACAGTGTGTTCAGAGGACAGACAGCTAGCAGATAGTGAGGAGATGTTTTTACAGTGTGTTCAGGGGACATGCAGCTAGCAGATAGTGAGGAGATGTTTTTACAGTGTGTTCAGGGGACAGGCAGCTAGCAGATAGTGAGGAGATGTTTTTACAGTGTGTTCAGGGGACAGGCAGCTAGCAGATAGTGAGGAGATGTTTTTACAGTGTGTTCAGGGGACAGGCAGCTAGCAGATAGTGAGGAGATGTTTTTTAAGTGTGTTCAGGGGACAGGCAGCTAGCAGATAGTGAGGAGATGTTTTTACAGTGTGTTCAGGGGACAGGCAGCTAGCAGATAGTGAGGAGATGTTTTTACAGTGTGTTCAGGGGACAGGCAGCTAGCAGATAGTGAGGAGATGTTTTTACAGTGTGTTCAGGGGACAGGCAGCTAGCAGATAGTGAGGAGATGTTTTTACAGTGTGTTCAGGGGACAGACAGCTAGCAGATAGTGAGGAGATGTTTTTACAGTGTGTTCAGGAGACAGACAGCTAGCAGATAGTGAGGGAGATGTTTTTACAGTGTGTTCAGGGGACAGGCAGCTAGCAGATAGTGAGGAGATGTTTTACAGTGTGTTCAGGGGACAGACAGCTAGCAGATAGTGAGGAGATGTTTTTACAGTGTGTTCAGGGGACAGGCAGCTAGCAGATAGTGAGGAGATGTTTTTACGTGTGTTCAGGGGACAGGCAGCTAGCAGATAGTGAGGAGATGTTTTTACAGTGTGTTCAGGGGACAGGCAGCTAGCAGATAGTGAGGAGATGTTTTTACAGTGTGTTCAGGGGACAGGCAGCTAGCAGATAGTGAGGAGATGTTTTTACAGTGTGTTCAGGGGACAGGCAGCTAGCAGATAGTGAGGAGATGTTTTTACAGTGTGTTCAGGGGACAGGCAGCTAGCAGATGAGTGAGGGAGATGTTTTTACAGTGTGTTCAGGGGACAGACAGCTAGCAGATAGTGAGGGAGATGTTTTTACAGTGTGTTCAGGGGGACAGGCAGCTAGCAGATGAGTGAGGAGATGTTTTTACAGTGTGTTCAGGGGACAGACAGCTAGCAGATAGTGAGGAGATGTTTTTACAGTGTGTTCAGGGGACAGGCAGCTAGCAGATAGTGAGGAGATGTTTTTACAGTGTGTTCAGGGGACAGGCAGCTAGCAGATAGTGAGGGAGATGTTTTTACAGTGTGTTCAGGGGACAGGCAGCTAGCAGATAGTGAGGAGATGTTTTTACAGTGTGTTCAGGGGACAGGCAGCTAGCAGATAGTGAGGAGATGTTTTTACAGTGTGTTCAGGGGACAGGCAGCTAGCAGATAGTGAGGAGATGTTTTTACAGTGTGTTCAGGGGACAGGCAGCTAGCAGATAGTGAGGAGATGTTTTTACAGTGTGTTCAGGGGACAGACAGCTAGCAGATAGTGAGGAGATGTTTTTACAGTGTGTTCAGGGGACAGACAGCTAGCAGATAGTGAGGAGAT
>NC_053124.1:474970-614970 GCF_010015445.1 Perca fluviatilis | reverse complement strand
TCTGTTAGCCTGGTCGGGAGCAGGCTAGCTGCACAGAATAAATCTCCATGGTAACTTAGGTTCCTCTGGATTCTTGAAACTTAGTCAAGGCTAAATTAAGCCAGGATAACTTGGAAATACAGTCTCAATCTGCTAACTTGGTTTTGTGAAATAGCCCGAAAGGTGTTTTGGCTCTCATCGACAATACCGTCAAATGACCAGAACTAATAGCAAGGTTGCTAATATTCCTTTTACGCAGTGAACTTTGGTCTGAATGGGTGAATCTGCTTGAATCCTTAATTACAAACCTACCGAGCTACAGATGCAAGATGCTATCAGCAACACAGAGCGTCGTCAACCGTAAATGAGGCAATACGCTTACCGCTACATCACATCTCATTACATCTAATTACATCACATCGTATTGTCTTAAACAGATAAATAGATAACTGATTAACAAAATGATCTAAGTTATTTAAAGTAAGCTAACAATAAAATACAACCTGAATAGTTCTAATGAAGATGTTTTCTGTAATGGAGTGTTACATCCTGTGCGGCTGAAAGTATAAATTGTGGTTTCATCAGTTCATCACGTTATCTCTGCTGCTGTAACCTGGTCTAGGAAGGTCATTCTGAGTATGTATGTTGTTAATATGTGGCTCTGTTTGGCTTTTTTAAAGCTGATAAGGTATTGTGCTAAAGAGATAAAAGACAACATCAATAAAGGATAATATTCTAATTTGGTGATGGATTTTGTTTAATTTTGCCTATATTCAATGTATCTGGATTTGTTTCCTTGTTTTGGAGGGAAGATGGAGCTCTTGGTTTTTTAGTTGGGAGGTTTCTTTCATGATTCTCAGAGGTTCTTTCTATTGGAAGATGCTGTTGCTTATAAAGGCTGTGTGATGGTAGGATTCAGGATCAGCTGGAACTGGATCGCTCTTTTAATCATGTGGAGAGGCGGACGGAAATTCCCCCAGTTTTGCTCTACTTTTGTGGCTTAGGCTGTTTCTGAGAACCTTGAGGATGTCCTTGAAGAAATGTAGGTGACATTTTTCAATGGGGGTTGTGTCCCAAGATTTCTGCCACTGGTTAACTCCACACTTCCATACATGAGGATGGGTTGAATAGCGTTACTGAGTCATTTTAGCCATTTTATTTTAGAGATTTCCTCATGCTATAGCAGGCCCTGCCTGTATCTGTGAGAGAATTTATTGCTTTGCCAAACCTCCCAGATTCACTGAGGATTATGTCCAAGTAGTTGTATTCCATTGTATGTTAAAGTGTTTGGATTTCTGGGATGTGGCTTTTTTTGTGCAATATCATAATCTTAGTTTTGTGGAGGTTGATGTCTAGTTCCCAGTTTTGACAGAAGATTTCTAGCAGTGAGAGATTCTGCTGTGGCTAGTGGTTTTCTAGTTACTACTAGTAGTTACTAGCCATGCAGCATTTTCAGTAGCCACATTATTGTGGGAAATTACGTGTTATTTAGAGTTGACTGTAGTGTGCTACAACTTACTTGAAGAACTATATTTACCACCTTTTTAAATATAAATGACCAATGAATATTCATGCCGAGCTGCTTGTTGGTGAGTGGAGGTCAGAAAGGACATATTGTTGAGGGGCCACAGCAGTGAGGTCACGAACAAAAAAGATGCAGCAAGTTCAACATGTTGCTGCTGTGGTTAGTGCAGTGACAGACAGGACAGTAGCCTAACCTAGATCTGAAGGTGGAGGCATACAATTATGGGCTGAAATATGTGCCACCAGAAACTGAATTTGAATCATTTATATTTGAATTTGAATTGCTAAACTTGAATAATTGCATTGAAAAACTGAATTTGAATCACATAATTTGAAATTGTATTGTTTAATTTGAATCATTGCATTGAAAAACTGAATCTGAATAGTATAATTTGAAGTTGAATTTATTCGTTTGTAGCTGAATTCCAATACAATTTGATCTTCACTGAAACTTCAACTCTCTATATATCCTCACATTTAGTTCTCACTATTCAGATTCAGATCAGCAAATTCAATTTCAAGTTACTGAGACAGACATCCGGGTACTTGGAGGATGAAGGAAGAGCAATCGAGCGCAGATCGATAGGTAGAGTTCAGTGGCGCAGATACACAGGACTCCTCTTCGGCCAGCACATACGTTTTGGAGCACAGCCTCGCCTTGACCCAGAGACTCCTAGATAATATAATCTACCTGTTCACAATGTTCAAAATGTAATGCCTGGTGTTAGTAGGCCTAGGTTTATTAGTCACATTCTTCCACTTAAGTAAACTTAAAATGAACTATCGCTACTTGGGCTACCTTAGCCTAGCCTACTGCATGCAAAGTAGTGTGACTATCCATATTTGAAAATACATGTTAATTAATTTAAACATTTGAATTGCATTGGTTTACTTTGTACATCAGCAAGCCTGCAATACAATGTGATGTAAGAGTCAGTCCCCTGAGTTTATACAAGATGTTTCCACATTAAAACGCAAAATAGTAAACGCAGTGGAACTTCGAGCCGAAATCTACATACAGGTCGTCCTGGACTATGTGGAAGATCCTGCCGATCACCACTCTGTCTTTGGCCGGTCTGATCTGGATCAGCGGGGACCGGCGCAGCAGCGAGGCAAAGCAGTATTCCTGCCCGGGGAAAGAGACGCTGCCGCCGGCCACGGAACTCTCCACCTCCCGCTGCCGCCGGAGCTCAGATTGCAGGTCCAAGGCGGCATATATATCATAAAACACATCCTCACCTGTGAACTGTTATCCCTTGCTGTTTTTTTTTGTCATTTCTTTCGTTCCAACATCCAAAAACAGTTTGGTATCTTTAGTGCTAATCCTGTGCCACTGAACTCTACCTATCGATCTGCGCTCGATTGCTCTTCCTTCATCCTCCAAGTACCCGGATGTCTGTCTCAGTAACTTGAAATTGAATTTGCTGATCTGAATCTGAATAGTGAGAACTGAATGTGAGGATATATAGAGAGTTGAATTTTCAGTGAAGATCAAATTTTATTAGACTTCAGTTACAAACGAATAAATTCAATTTCAAATTATACTATTCAGATTCAGTTTTTCAATGGAATGATTCAAATTTAACAATACAATTTCAAATTATGTGATTCAAATTCAGTTTTTCAATGCAATTATTCAAGTTTAGCAATTCAAATTCAAATAGAAATGATTCAAATTCAGTTTCTGGTGGCACATATTTCAGCCCATATAAATTAATAATAATTGCATCCCACCGTCATAGCATGTCTGCTTCTGGTGTGGGAAAGGGCACTCGTGAACTGTCACCACTAGAAACCCGAATGCCTATAATTAGGGAAACAAGTGTGTGTGTGTGTGTGTGTGTGTGTGTGTGTGTGTGTGTGTGTGTGTGTGTGTGTGTGTGTGTGTGTGTGTGGTTCAGTCACCACGGTGCCTCTGTGTGCTCTGGGGGCCTGACATCAAAGCCTCAGTGCAGCGATTTACACACAAAAACTATAAAACAACTAAAACCGTACTTTGCGATGTATGCACAGTATTAGAAGATATTATTCAAAAGTACTGCAATTATTTAATGTTATTTGACGTTATCTTGGAATTCTACATCCATTGATAAGTTACATTGGGCTGCTTTGCGCTCGGGGTGGGGGGGGGTGGGAAATGTGATGGTGACAGCGCTGATGAAATATTGTAGGCCAGGGTGTATCTCATCTGATCAATCCAATACGCATAGGGCTGTCAAAATTGGCCATAACTGACATTTGAATATTCTTTCTTGTCTTCTAAAAGATCTACATATCTACACATTACAAAATAAACTAATAGAATAATGTCATATACCGTGAAACTTAATATAAAGACAGTAGACCTCTCCTCCTCGCTGCTTCTGCACCGTGGTTGGTGCTACACTGAGAACTGAGCTCCAACCACAATTAGTCAAATTTAACAACTTAATGTTTCATTCACACACTTTAGTCAAAACTACAACTTTGTTATTTTCTGCAACCAGTGTAGCACAAAAGCATGCTGGGTGTAAAAAGCAAGCTAGTTCACTAGCCAGCCGGCCGCTCGGTCCCTCCGCTCCGTCAAATTTGTTGAGTTGAGTCAACCTAAATTTCTGTCATACAGTAATGTAGTCAGTTTTGATTTGTTAACAATATTTGTGTAAGGCTAGATAACTGGATTCAGCCTGGGGACATTCCTTTCTTCCTTCCTTCCTTCCTTACTTTCCACTCTAGTCAGTCACCTCACCTGTGTTGCAAATGCCTGGGACACCCGGTGGTCCTGATCCACAAATGCTTATAGTGGACATTTTCCCGGTATATATTTTCCATCACCAGCGAATTAGATTTACATTTAGAGAAGGCTGTTTAGAATCTATCCCTGATACCAGAGTATCTATCAAGGGCCAGTACGAGTTGGCCAGAGCGGATAATATGTGTTCATTAAAGGTGCAATATGTAATACTGACAGCTAGTGTTTAAAATAGTTACTGCATTACCAATTCAAAATACTGGAGAGAGTCGTCTCCCCCGCCCCCTCCTCCCCAGACTCCAAGTTCACGGAGGTTGCCAGGCTGAGACCGCTGCATCCAACATCTCACATAGCCAGACATTTCTCCACAGCCCAGCGGAGTAGCTAACGGTAGATAAAAGGTCATAAAAGCCCGTGCTCACGCAGAGCTCTGTACCCAACTCACAGACACACTTCCTCGGCTTAGAATTACGTTAGGAAATGCTAAAAATACCACTACCTCGCCGTCCTCTCCACCCGACTGAACACACTTCATTGGCTTAGAATTACGGCAACAATCGCTAAGCACACTGCAAACTCACGGTCCTCTCTTCCCGATATAAATATATATATATATATATCTATATAGCCCTCTTGGCTTCAAATAACAGTTGTAAACAGCTGTGGCCCGCTTGCCTGGTCCTCCGGTAACGTTAGCAGTTAGCAGGGTTAGCATGGCGGCGTTAGCCAGGACCAGTTGGGATCACTTTACTGGCTGTGTCTCAATTGTTTTTGCGAGTAACCAACTCGGGTACTCTAGCTATATAATTCAATGTGAGTACAAGCCATGATAAATTAGCCTGAAGCTAATGCTTAGCTACCTGTTCAGGAGGAAATTAGCCAACTCTGCGTCCTTTTGGGTTCTAAGCTGTCTCCATCTTTCAAATACATCTCCAATATTTACCCGGGGTTTGTTACGTCTCTGGTCACCAAACTGTCAGAAACATGCGGTTTTTATAATGTCTGGTAGAATTTATCCCCATTGATCCCATTCGTTTTTTTTGCTGCTTTCATGGCTGTACTACCGTTCCAGCTGTAGCGCACTGGGTTTACGTTTTTACAGGTATATCTGGCAACCCAGCCTGGCTGTCAAACTGGCCAGTTGATAACAACACACAGCATGTTTCCTTAATATCTGATGATGCATTGGGGTCATTTTTGGATTTATTACAGGAAATATATTACATATTGGACCTTTAAGTATAACAAGCCTTCCTCTTGTGTCTCGTGGCAGCAGCATCATGTCAGTGAACCCTCCGAGCAGCAATGACGCCTGCCTCAGCATCGTCCACAGCTTAATGTGCCACCGGCAGGGCGGAGAGAACGAGGGCTTCGCCAAGCGGGCCATCGAGAGCCTGGTGAAAAAGCTGAAGGAGAAGAAGGATGAGCTGGACTCGCTCATCACTGCCATCACCACCAATGGTGTCCATCCCAGCAAGTGTGTCACCATCCAGAGGACGCTGGACGGACGGCTGCAGGTCAGTGCACCTTCGACATGCAGGTGTCTAACCTTGTAAGCTGGTGCAGAGATCAGTCATTCTTCAGCTTAACATTACAAAGAACTAAAGAGATGATCAAAGAGTTCAGGAGAGGGGAAGGTGTAAAACTGCCAGAAAACCAGTTCAAATATGACAAAATCTTGGCCAGAAAGTTGGCCCGTCAGAGATTTTTTTTTTTTGTTGAAGCTCAAAAAATTGTGTTTCAAAAGCTATGGTCCAGTTTTGCACAGATGTTGTAGACCAGGGGTCATCAACTACATTTTTCCAAGGGCCAGAATTTTGGACTTTCAAATAAAGAAAATCTAATGTATTTATACCTAATACGCCTATTCTTGTTCGATATTTTTACTTTCTTACTGAATTAATGCTATATTTTTTACATATATTAGTGTGAGCAAACTCCTAAAACATGGAACCTCCATAATGATAACTGGATAGGCTCTTTAACTAGAAAAAGATCTCAGACTAGGAGGCAGTTCACTGAGGAGTGATGGTTAAAGTCTGTGATTACGGAAACATGGTTGTAGTATGCAGCGTCCTGATTGGTGGAAAATGCTTGCAGAAAGAAACGGCTGTTGTCAGGTAAACATGTCACTGTCAAGGAGGCCTGAAGCGAAAAGTTGACGTGGAAAACAGCAGCTTTAATGATGAATGGACTGATAAGCAGGCTAGCATTCGTCCTGTATGCCTCATTTGCCATGAGACGATGCTGTTGCAAAATAATACAACCAGCATCATCATCAAGAATGAAGAACGCAAACATAACGAGTCATTCGCGTGCATATTAAGTAGCACATGAATCTGTTTTGGTCTTCTAATACATCAATTTACCGCTCCAGCGGAGAGCATGGTTAGTTTAGTCAGCAGTTAAGTTTATAAGAATTTGTCCAAATTTCAAGATTCCCGGCAAACTAAGATAAACATTTAGACTACAAACCGACAGCTTTTGTTTTAGTTTGTTTGTAAAAATTTGCTATTTGCAGAGTAGAGCTGTGTTTGTGTAAAACAGTGCGGTGGACTGCCCAAACAGAGCAGATTGAAATATCGCTTCCTACATATTTATGCCTGTAGACAGGTAAAGTGGGTATTATTAAGTAGCCTATTGACCTTTTACTCACAAAGGTTTTATTGTAGTCTGAGTCAATCATTATTGCAAATGACAACCCCTTTGTGTCAGGGTCCTGGATTTGCAATAGCGATGAGCTTGTTCTACATCATGCTGCTTATTACACGGCTACTTACTTAACACGTGGAAATAAATAGAGAAAATCAAAGTCGCTTGAGTGCTGCTTCCTGTGATTGCCTCCCTCAGGACACAATTTCAATCTGAATCTCCTCTCCACGTCTGTCGCGTTGGCTAAATCAGATTAACCAAATGTGACATGTCAGCATTTACCCTATCAGTTCACTACTCCAAAAGACCTGGCGTAACTAATGCTATCAATATAATGTGATCAATCACTCCAAAAGAAATGTCTCTCACCATCTAAACGCTGCCGCTAGTTTTCTGTCTGTGTCTTCCCAGTTCGCAGCTGCGCAGATGGAGACGCCGAAAATACACAGTGTTACCCATGATGCCGTATCCCCACCTAGTGGAAAAATCAAGTTACACCACTGGTTCCTAAGGCCCATGAACAATTTGTTTATCTGCCCCGAAATTTAGATCAGCTCCAAAATGTAATGGGTTTTTCCTTAACTCATGCTACACCCTTCCACCAAGTTTCATGTCAGGCTAGTAGTTTTTCCGTAATCCTGCTGACAGACAGACAAACAAACCAACAACTAGTAATAAAACATGACCTCCTAAAGTAGAAAATCCAGTGGCCATTTTCAGTATATATTTATTCCTGGCAGTTCTGGCGTAGAGGCCAAACACTCAAATACTTATTGAAGGCTCAGCTCAGCTCTGGCAGTCTGTGTACATGTTGTAATTAAATGTTGGTTTGGCCCTGGAAAATCATTCTGTCATTCAGACAGCAGGCAAGCAGTAGACATCTGTAATATCACATAAAAATATATTAGTTCAGTGTCTTGCTCAGGGACACATTGGTTGATGTATCATAGTTGGAATTGAACCCAGGTCTCCCACACCAAAGGTATGTGTCATATCCACTGCGCCATCACCACCCCTGGAGTGGAGTACTGAGAACACAATAGAGCTAGGATGTTGTAGCTTTAAAAAGAATAAGATTCAGTGAGCATGACAGAGGGTATAATGATGCTGTGCTCTCTCCTCAGGTGGCAGGAAGGAAAGGTTTTCCTCACGTCATTTATGCACGACTGTGGCGCTGGCCTGACCTCCACAAAAATGAACTCAAGCATGTCAAGTTCTGCCAATACGCCTTTGACCTGAAGTATGACAATGTATGTGTCAACCCCTACCATTATGAGAGGGTGGTGTCACCCGGCATCGGTAGGTCAGCCTTATTCTTGACACCTTTCACAGTCTCTGTGCAAAAAGTGTCTCAGTTTATCACGAATAATTGTAAGCATAGTTCAATAATTTTATAAATCTCACCCTGTTGTAGTGAGTTTCTGACTGATGCTTTATTTTCTGTATGATGTTGTTAGTCAAGTTTTCCTCTCATGTTCTCTTTCTCTTCTCTGACAGTTGGTCTCAGCCTTCAAAATACAGGTGAGTTCCATTCTCCGGCACCACATCATGATTTAACAGTAGGGCTTGGCAACGATTAAAAGTTTTAATCGCGATTAATCGCATGATTTCCTTGATTAAAAATCCAATAATGAATTCAAAAGTAGTGTATAGCGCAATTTTGTTCTGCCATATAAACGAAAGTGCCATAACATTTGTTCTGCAAATACTTATCAGCATTTTGTTTATACAGTAGCAGTTAAATACAATATTTAGTGTAAATCTCAACTTAAACAATGTAAAAATGTTAAAATTAAAGCTTATTGCCACTGTCAGGGCATTAATATTATCCTGTTTGTTATATATAAAATAAAACTGCCCACAAAATCCTGAGCCACAATCATAACATTAAAACAGGCAATTTCTGAGATAACAGCAGAAACATGTTTTTTCTTTTATCAGGGAGTAGCATAACCTATGGTCTATGTTCAGTACCAAATGTTCCAGTTATAACCAGTCTATGTTCAGTACCAAATGTCCCTGCTATAACCAGTCTATGTTCAGTACCAAATGTTCCAGTTATAACCAGTCTATGTTCAGTACCAAATGTTCCAGTTATAACCAGTCTATGTTCAGTACCAAATGTTCCAGTTATAACCAGTCTATGTTCAGTACCTATCTCTTTACATACATATTTTTTTCTACTTCTATGGGCTAACAGTTAACATAGAAACGATTAGACATACATTTAAATTCCCTGTGTAAATGGACTAGGGGCAGTTTTTTACAACTTGACCTACTTTCACTTAACTTTGGTGCAGTAAAATCAATCAGATGTCCGTAACGACAGTACAGTGGGACGTTTGCCTTCAACAGAGCGACAGTAATAACCTAATATACCATCATTACTGAGTTTAAACTACATTCTCGGTTATGTTTGCACTGAATAATTCATTCACTAAACAGAAACATAACTCTTGCAGCGCACATGAACAGATGCACAATATTAGCTCACACATAAAATAGCACCCTCGTGAATTAGCCTACTGTTGCTAACGTACATTCATAAATCCTGCATAACATCGTCCCGTACCTACAGGACCTCAGACTTACTTATTGATACACGCACACAGTAGTGTCGACAAACTTAGTCCAATGAGGGGAGAAAGGAAAGTGTGATAGCGTTCCACGTTAACGCTTTTTTCTGTCTCACTCGAGACCGCTGCGTCCAACGTCACTAGAAGGTAGAGCGAGCTACAACTGACAGGGAGAGAGAGAGAATGTATCACTACAGCCGATCCAGTCTGCTCAAAGCGATGGTCTTTTTCACAAATAGGTTGCACGTAAAGGGGGAAAAAGTAGCTTCCACTTATGGGGCCCTATTTTGCACCATGTGCAGCGCAAAGCCCGACGCAAGTGTCTTTGCTAGTTTAAGACCGACACACTTGTCAATTTCCCGTCCAGCGCTGCGACTAGGATTAATGTGTTTTACAGGGTGGGGGGTGTGGCATCACAATGGTGGCTCTCCATCTTGATGTCGGCCAGCCATCACGATGGACGATGATATCATCCATCGGCACAACCCTATCTCATGGGCCTGCAGTCTGTAGCTATCCACTTCACCATGGGCCTGCAGTCTGTAGCTATCTGCTTCACCATGGGCCTGCAGTCTGTAGCTATCTGCTTCACCATGGGCCTGCAGTCTGTAGCTATCTGCTTCACCATGGGCCTGCAGTCTGTAGCTATCTGCTTCACCATGGGCCTGCAGTCTGTAGCTATCCACTTCACCATGGGCCTGCAGTCTGTAGCTATCCGCTTCACCATGGGCCTGCAGTCTGTAGCTATCTGCTTCACCATGGGCCTGCAGTGGCTATCTGCTTCACCATGGGCCTGCAGTCTGTAGCTATCCGCTTCACCATGGGCCTGCAGTCTGTAGCTATCCGCTTCACCATGGGCCTGCAGTCTGTAGCTATCTGCTTCACCATGGGCCTGCAGTCTGTAGCTATCTGCTTCACCATGGGCCTGCAGTCTGTAGCTTTCTGCTTCACCATGGGCTGTAGCTATCTGCTTCACCATGGGCCTGCAGTCTGTAGCTATCCACTTCACCATGGGCCTGCAGTCTGTAGCTATCCGCTTCACCATGGGCCTGCAGTCTGTAGCTATCTGCTTCACCATGGGCCTGCAGTCTGTAGCTATCTGCTTCACCATGGGCCTGCAGTCTGTAGCTATCTGCTTCACCATGGGCCTGCAGTCTGTAGCTATCTGCTTCACTATGGGCCTGCAGTCTGTAGCTATCTGCTTCACCATGGGCCTGCAGTCTGTAGCTATCTGCTTCACCATGGGCCTGCAGTCTGTAGCTATCTGCTTCACCATGGGCCTGCAGTCTGTAGCTATCTGCTTCATCATGGGCCTGCAGTCTGTAGCTATCTGCTTCACTATGGGCCTGCAGTCTGTAGCTATCCGCTTCACCATGGGCCTGCAGTCTGTAGCTATCTGCTTCACCATGGGCCTGCAGTCTGTAGCTATCTGCTTCACCATGGGCCTGCAGTCTGTAGCTATCTGCTTCACCATGGGCCTGCAGTCTGTAGCTATCTGCTTCATCATGGGCCTGCAGTCTGTAGCTATCTGCTTCACCATGGGCCTGCAGTCTGTAGCTATCTGCTTCACCATGGGCCTGCAGTCTGTAGCTATCTGCTTCATCATGGGCCTGCAGTCTGTAGCTATCTGCTTCACCATGGGCCTGCAGTCTGTAGCTATCTGCTTCATCATGGGCCTGCAGTCTGTAGCTATCTGCTTCACCATGGGCCTGCAGTCTGTAGCTATCTGCTTCATCATGGGCCTGCAGTCTGTAGCTATCTGCTTCACCATGGGCCTGCAGTCTGTAGCTATCTGCTTCACCATGGGCCTGCAGTCTGTAGCTATCTGCTTCACCATGGGCCTGCAGTCTGTAGCTATCTGCTTCACCATGGGCCTGCAGTCTGTAGCTATCTGCTTCATCATGGGCCTGCAGTCTGTAGCTATCTGCTTCACTATGGGCCTGCAGTCTGTAGCTATCCGCTTCACCATGGGCCTGCAGTCTGTAGCTATCTGCTTCACCATGGGCCTGCAGTCTGTAGCTATCTGCTTCACCATGGGCCTGCAGTCTGTAGCTATCTGCTTCACCATGGGCCTGCAGTCTGTAGCTATCTGCTTCATCATGGGCCTGCAGTCTGTAGCTATCTGCTTCACCATGGGCCTGCAGTCTGTAGCTATCTGCTTCACCATGGGCCTGCAGTCTGTAGCTATCTGCTTCATCATGGGCCTGCAGTCTGTAGCTATCTGCTTCACCATGGGCCTGCAGTCTGTAGCTATCTGCTTCATCATGGGCCTGCAGTCTGTAGCTATCTGCTTCACCATGGGCCTGCAGTCTGTAGCTATCTGCTTCATCATGGGCCTGCAGTCTGTAGCTATCTGCTTCACCATGGGCCTGCAGTCTGTAGCTATCTGCTTCACCATGGGCCTGCAGTCTGTAGCTATCTGCTTCACCATGGGCCTGCAGTCTGTAGCTATCTGCTTCATCATGGGCCTGCAGTCTGTAGCTATCTGCTTCACCATGGGCCTGCAGTCTGTAGCTATCTGCTTCACCATGGGCCTGCAGTCTGTAGCTATCTGCTTCACCATGGGCCTGCAGTCTGTAGCTATCTGCTTCATCATGGGCCTGCAGTCTGTAGCTATCTGCTTCACTATGGCATCTGTTAGCTTCTCTTGCCTTTGTTTATCTAGACTTCTCCCACACGCTGCATCTAGCGTAGTCTTGCCTTGCGCCACTGTTTGTTTCGCTGAATGATTTGCTGGTATCAGCGGTGTGTATTGCACTTAGGTGATATTTCAGACTGGAAGTACTCCGGTGATAAGAAAATTCAACTTTGCAGTGGTTACCAATAACTTTGGTTCTGTCTGCTGCTCCGTCTGGAAGAACTTTCAAATGAAAATGGCCATGTAAAAGTTATGTACCCTTCTCCATGTTTGTTGGTTTGTTTATCCGCCAGTTCTTTTCTTTTCCGGTTCCTGTAAGCGCGGCAGCAGTCAGCACAGACTTTTACAATAATAAAAGAAATAATAAAAACGGCGTTAATGCGCAATAAAATAATTGTCGGCGTTAATTAATTAATGAGTTAACGCGATAATAACGCGCCCAGCCCTATTTAAAAGATATTGTAAACTTCCATTTCTTGCTTCCCTGCCCTCCACCTAGGCACTATGGATGAAAATTAGCATTTAGCTATATCGTTACATGAATGTGACAACCTTATGTTGGAATAAGCATGTGAGTCAAGTCTGAACTGAAGGCTGCCATAACATAAAGAGAGTAGAACAAGGTTAATAAGTAAGTTTAATAAATCATTTTTTTGTGTGTGGGAGTTGCTCATAATAACCTCCAATACTTTGTGTGTACTGAGGAGTTGGGAGTTGAAAACAAGAGAATTGTCAAAGGTCCATTCGCGCAAGCAGGAATCACCTTATAGAGCGGAGTGACCTGTGAGAGCGTGTAGGCCCTCCAGCGCACCCCAACAATTAAATTTCAATTCAATTTAATTCAATTTTATTTATAGTATCAAATCATAACAGAGTTGTCTCGAGACACTTTACAGATAGAGAAGGTCTAGACCACACTCTATAAATTCCAAAATCCCAACAATTACAGTAATTCCCTCAAGAGCAAGCATTGGCAGTGTTGCGACAGTGGCGAGGAAAAACTCCCTTTTAGGAAGAAACCTCGGCAGACCCAGACTCTTGGTAGGTGGTTTCTGACGGGCCGGTTGGGGGTGTGATGAACAGTGGCGTAATAGTCACATTAAAGATAATACAACAAGATGCCCTCTTGTGTGTGCTGGCTCCTGTGTGTGCTTACTGCTTAGTTTTATACATTCTTTGCCTCTCCCCATGTTTTTGTTTCTCACTCGCAGCTGACTGTACAACTCTTGGTTGTTGTATTGGTGGACAAGGACTTAATGTGCGAGTGGCTCTTAATATCTCGCGTGTGAAATAATTTAATTTACTCATGAGCATGTTTCATCGTGCTAACGACATATCACATCAATCTGACGCTATATTTGTCTGTCTGAAATATGGCATTTTAGTGTCAGAATGTTTGTGATATATGTGGCTTGTGAAAAATGGGTCCAGTATTTACTTTGGTAAATATGGGGCGGAAGTATTAGTCATAATCTCTGTTCACGTTAATTTCTTCCATTAGAATCAATCCACTCAGGACCTGCCACTAGTCTTCTAAAGAGGCCTGGCAGTGGTGATGGGTATTATGAATGCGTTTGGATTTTATCCATACCGATACTGGTTATCAATACCGATACTTATAGATACTCTTAGCGATACTACCATTTATAATTTGGTGCAAAAATAAACACATAAAAAGAACAGTTGTTTTATTTTAAAAGTGACATTGTTTCCTGAGTTTCCTGTGTATATATACAGTTATGGAGTTAAATATGCCATCATCTACCTGCTGCAGCGTGGTCACTCACATCTGGACAGAGCAGGAAGCACTGTGAGGATGGTGTTTTTATGCCTCTGTGCCGGCGACAGCCGTGGACGGTTGTCTGTATGTACGTCCCATTCTTGTGAACGCAATATCTCAGGACCCCCTGGAGGAACTATCTTCAAATTTGCATGAACTCATTAGATTTTGGAGGATAAAGGTCACTGTGACCTCATAAAACGCTTTGTGGCCATAACTCAAGAATTCCTACGCTAATTATGACAGGATATAATAATGAAGTGATGGCATTTTATACCCAAAAGGTCAAAGGTCAACTTCACTGTGACATCATAATGCTCTGTAAAGAAATAAAATATATGTTTTAATTCAAATAGTTTTGACATTCATTGTGCTAACCATCAGAAATACATGCATGTGGTACTCTGAGAATGAGTCTGTCTATCCATCAGTAAAGCCACTGAGCATGTGTAGAAACCAAACTATTTAGAGACAAGCTGAGACAAGCGGTTCAAGGCTTTCACACAACATCGAATGTATGTCTGTACACCATGACATGTTCTTTTGAAAGACGTTTTTTAAACTGAATTATTAATATTGTCAGTGATTTACAGATAAAATGATTTGGGATAAAATCACTTCACATGTAAATAGACTATATTATTGGGGTTATTTCTTATATATTTTTGCTATAATTGTGTGTATTCGTGTGTACTTTTTTGAACCATGAACTGAGTTTGTGCAAAAAAAGGACTGTTTAAAAGGTGCTAAAAAATGAATGCACACAAAATCAGCAGTTTAGAACTAAAATGACCCAAGACCCTCAAGGGCTAGTATTAATGACTTGAATATCAATAACCAGTAATGCTTTTCCATTAGGTTGTTTGAATGTTTATTGCCTGAGCACCAATGATAGTTTATGAATGTCCACCTATGATATTCCCGAGGCTGTTTGTATTCAAATCTTCTGATGACTGATTTTTTTTTTTTATAAGCTCATGTCCCACACTAAAATCACTGCAGTACAGCATAGTTATTGTTCTTCTTGCCTCTTGCAGCAGCACCAGGTGGCCTGATCAAAGAGGAATACATTCATGACTGTATACAGATGGAACTCCCACCTGGCATGCCTCTGTCTGACCACCAAGCGGCCCTGAAGCTTCCTCCTCCAGACCACTATGGCCAGCCCTTGCCTCCCCCACAGCTGTCCTCTGAGCCCCATGGACCCCCACCTGTCACCAGATACACTAACCTGCCTGTCTCACCCAAAGGTCAGCTCTTAATTATCTCTATTGTCTGTAATGGTTAACTATCACCCCGTTCCGACCTGGTTTTAACATCCTTCCTGAGTGATCTGATCACAAGTGGACAGCTCTAGGTAAATGTGAAAAAACGCATTGAGATCAGATCTCAAAAAACACATTTGGAGGTGGTTTGAGCCGCATGTGTCCACATTCTAATAGCATCCTGACGATTCCTAGCAAACATGAAAGATAAAATAAAGCAGTTCAAACCACAGAGATTCAGTTAGGAGCTACAAACATACTAAGAGCTGAACACAGAGACTTTTAAGAACATCTTTTTTCTCCTGCACAGGTCCCGCTGCCCGTCAGTAGACCTCCTTATCCTTAACTCATAATCAGACTTGCTTATTATGGTTGATCTATGTACATTATTTTGGGTAGGTAGCGGATAAATAATATGTATGAGCTGGGGGGAGCTGATCACTGCTGACAGCTGCAGCTACTTTGTTTGAATGTGGGCTCTCAAACACAGGTGAGAGAGTTGATGTCAGGCCTGATGTGTTCCTCTGTTCTCCTTACAGTGTCTGGCTCCAGCTCTATGCTACCCCTACAGGGCGGTCACGGTGACGGCCGTCTCCAAACTGCATCTCCACAAGCTCAAATTATGACCCCGGCACCACGGCCTCCGACCCCAACCCAACCCCCTCCTCAGCAACAGGCTGCCCAGCAACCCTCACAACCCCCCCACCCACAACAACCCTCCATACCTCCTTCTCACTCGCATGGACAGAACGGATACAGCAGCAATAAACACTCTCAGAGTCAGGCTGCCTTCCACAGTGAGTTCACACAAACACACACACAAACACACATACATTCAATTCTATTTTAATTATAGTATCAAATCATTCATTCACCAGGTGTTTTGGGCTAAGTACAATAACTTCAAGTTTTAAGTTTTGTCTGAGTTTAGCATCAGGAAATTGTATGTCATCCAGGATTTTATGCCCTCAATGCATGCTTGAAGTTTAACTAAGTGATTTGGTTTCTGACTTGATCAATAGATATAATTTGGTATCATCTGCATAACAGTACAAGTTAATAAAGTGTTCCTTAATAATATTGCCTAGAGGCAGCATATACAAGGTGAATAGAATAGGTCCAAGCACCAAGCCTTGTGGAACACCATGGCTTTAGCGTGCATGGAGGATTGATCGTTAACATGAACAAACTGAGATTGATCCTATAAAAAGGACTTAATACAAGCTTGAGCGTATGCCCCATGTACAGGGCTCAGTCCTTGCCCTGCGGTCGCGGGTTCAATTCCAACCTGCGGCCCTTTGCTGCATGTCATTCCAGCTCTCTCTCCCCTTTCATGTCTTCAGCTGTTCTATTATATAAAGGCCTTAAATGCCAAAAAAAAAAGAATCTTAAAAGAAGAAGAAGAAGAAGAAGAAGAAGAAGAAGCGTTAGAGGAATAGATGGCTCAGTAGAGCTGTGACTCTCTGTCAGCCGGGCTACAGTGCTGAAAAGAAACCTTGGGTTGTTCTTCTTTTCCTCTATTAATGATGAGTAACAGGCTGCTTTGACATTTCTGAGGCCCTTCCTATAAGCTCTCAGACTTTGTTTCGTTTCCCAGGGAATGGAAAACTTCAGCAATTGCCAAGTAGTGGATAATAATTCATAATGAAAATGATATTAACAAAATAAATATTTTATTTTTAAATACCGATATGTAACTGTTCTTGGTTAGGTACTGCGTGTTAATTTAAAACATGTATACTAAGTTTTTACACTTAAAATAATACTGTGAAATAATAATAATAATAATAATAATAATAATAATAAAACTTAAAATGAAGATGACTCTTCATGAAAGCAGTGTTAATTGCAGAGCTGGACTGCAATGGATTGTACAGGTATTGTAGTGTAGTGTTTTTCTTTTTCTTGTACTTTCTCATACACATCTCATGCAAGTTAGCAACATCAACCTTTTTAGTAACTGAATACTGTGAACGTGTCAGGTTGTAGGAGAGACACAAACAAGGTGATTTGGAGTCCAGAGGATAATCCTTTTCTTCCACCAGTAATATGCAAGAGCTCACAGGTCCATTAGTTTTAACCGGAAGCATCTGCAGATTATAGCCAGTGTTAGAGTATGCGTAAAGCTAAATCAGTGATTTCTTTCTAAACACATTATACATGTTAGAAAATACTTAAAATCATGTGAAAAACATGTAAACTGTGTAAGGCAAGGCAATTTTATTTGTATAGCACAATTCAGCAGCAATGCGATTCAAAGTGCTTTACACAAGACATATAGACAGTTAAAAATATCATACAAATTGGGAACAGATGAAGAAACAGTTATAAAAAATGAATGAATAAAGAATACAATTTAAAATTTAAATACAAAAATGAATTAAGAAAAGGCAGTGTTAAAAAGAAAGGTCTTCAGCCTTGATTTAAAAGAGCTGAGATTAGGTGCCGACCTACAGTTTAGCGGTAGTTTGTTCCAGATGTAGGGACCATAGAAGCTGAACGCAGCTTCCCCCTTTTTTGTTCCGACTCTGGGTATGGCAAGCAGTACCTGTAGTACTAAATTGTGGAGTTAGACCATTTCCGTCACCATTTCTGTGTCCAGGATTTTTTGTGCAGCCTGAAATCATGGTTCGATGAGCACAGTCATCCTTAACAAAACCCCTCCCCTATGTGTAAAAACTACGATACTACTAACAAAAGAGCGCATAGCATCAGTGTTGCTTCCTTCACCCACTCTGTGAGCTGCTAACGATAGCCTGTTACCACGGAGCGGCACTCGTTCTTCAGCTCGGGGGTGTGTGCTGTGCTAAAGACTGTGTGTGGTACTTTTTTATGTGCCAGCGAACAAACACAGCTGCAACAAGAGTCTGTCGATGTGCAGCAGTCAATTGCAGACAGAGAATTTTGAAATCATTCAGATCTGGCTGGGTGGTTTATAACACATTAAGCAGATGTAGTAGGGTTTGTTTTCATGTAGTTAGAGGGAATGATTAACAGTATATTGAGGAATTAAGGAACATTAAGTTGTTGCACTGCACGTTGATGGACACTGCACATGGTCACACTGGTCCTTCTTTACTTCCCTGTAATTCAGCAGTTTGGACCGGCAGCAGCACAGCCTCCTACACTCCCATTGGACCGCAGCAGAATGGCCGTGGTCACCAACAACCTCCCCTCCATCATCCAAACCACCACTGTAAGATATGCTTCAAAACAAAAGAGTTCCCCATGATGTTCTGTGACATTCCCAGAATCTCACTGCTCCTATTTAAGTGTTTTTTTGTATTGTAGATGTGATGTTATTCATTTGTAGAAAATGTATCTCACTATGTTATCGTCACATAACCTTGATCATGTATACTGTACAATGGCTGTAGAAATGTGGGATTGCTGTGGTATAAATAGATACATTCTATATTTCTTAATTTGTCCCAGGAAATGATTTGGTCATAAATATGAATTCAGAGCACAAAGTCTCAACATGATTGATCAAACAGAGACGTGGTACCAACAGTAACCAGGACTTCTTGGTGTGTAACAAGCCATCTGGAGTGTCTTCTTTCAGCCTCACTAATAATTACAAGATACAGATGTGGTATAAGAGAAAGATCTGGTAATTAATATAATTTCATGTCCTGTGCTGTCTTTTTATGCCTCTGCACCGGCGATAGCCGTGTCCAGAGGTATTATGTTGGGGTTGTCCTTCTGTACCATTCTCGTGAACATGATAGCTCAGAAACTTCTTAAGGGAATTTCTTCAGATTTGGCACAAACGTCCACTTGGACTCAAGGATGAAAGGTCAAAGGTCAAGGTCCCTTTCAATTCAATTCAAATCAATTTTAGGTAACACTTTATAATAACCATCGTTAATAGATGGTATATTGATAGTTAATTAATCTTTAGTTAATTGTCATTTAACTGTCAGCAAACATTTTACTGTTAACAAACAATGAAATTATAATTAATAATGTTTACTAATTATTAGTAGTGCTGTAAATTAACAGTTTATTGTTACACACATTATATCCCTCATATACTATATTAGGTATCTGGTAATGATTAAATGTAAATTAATTGAATTGATAATAATTTAATTTAATTAAATGTTTGTAAACCTTTAAGAAACCATTTTTAAAACATCTATAAACATTACATGATGGAGCAGATATTCCTAACACTTTGTTAAGGGTTACTAGTTGCTTTGTAAAGCGTCTATAAACAGTGGCTGGATGGTTATTATAAAGTTGCAACAGATGTCTAGAATACCTTGCTAAATAGTTAATAAATACTTTGTAAACCATCTATAAACATTATATGGATGGCTATTGTACTGATGTTTTTCATAGTTATTGGTTAGTATATATATATATATATATATATATATATATATACACACACATATATGTATGTGTATATATATATATATGTGTGTAAATATATGTGTGTGTATACCGAATTCCAAATTATTATGCAAATAATATTTTACACTGATCTTCCTAAATAGTCAATGCAGTCAGTATAACTTTTAAGTCACCAACCGTTAGGGTATAAGTCGAATTTCATTGAACAAACCACCCAAGGAAAACAGTATTTTTTTCAAAAATAAAAAACAGCATTAGGAGGTCATATTTACTGAAATCAAAAGCTATTTCAATCAAACGCATCTTGAAAACAGTGCAAGTTCCATGTTAACATAACCTTTCTTTGATATCACCTTCACAATTCTTGCATCCATTGAACTTGTGAGTTTATGGAGAGTTTCTGCTTGAATGTCTTTTCAGGATGTCAGAATAGCCTCCCAGAGCTGCTGTTTGGATGCAAACTGCCCCCCACCCTCATAGATCTTTTGCTTGAGGATGCTCCAAAGGTTCTCGATAGGGTTGAGGTCAGGGGAGGATGGGGGCCACAATGTGGTTGTTCAATGAAATTCGACTTATACCCTAACGGTTGGTGACTTGAAAATTGTACTGACTGTTATTTGCATTGACTATTTATGAAAATCAGTGTGTATATCATATATATCATTTGCATAATAATTTGGAACGTGGTGTATATACAGTATATATACATATATATGTACATATATATGTATGTATATAGATAGTTTTTTTTAAATATAATTTAATGAAGGGCAAAACATTTATCATTGCTTCACCAAGCATTTACTAACCTACTAAGCTGATTTAAAAGGTCCCATGACATGGTGCTTTTTGGATGATTTTATATAGACCTTAGTGGTCCCCTAATCCTGTATCTGAAGTCTCTCTTATATAGGCCTTAGTGGTCCCCTAATACTGTATCTGAAGTCTCTTTTATATAGGCCTTAGTGGTCCCCTAATACTGTATCTGAAGTCTCTTTTATATAGACCTTAGTGGTCCCCTAATACTGTATCTGAAGTCTCTTTTATATAGACCTTAGTGGTCCCCTATACTGTATCTGAAGTCTTTTTATATAGTAGGCCTTAGTGGTCCCCTACATTACTGTATCTGAAGTCTCTTTTATATAGGCCTTAGTGGTCCCCTAATACTGTATCTGAAGTCTCTTTTATATAGACCTTAGTGGTCCCCTAATCCTGTATCTGAAGTCTCTTTTATATAGACCTTAGTGGTCCCCTAATACTGTATCTGAAGTCTCTTTTATATAGGCCTTAGTGGTCCCTTAATACTGTATCTGAAGTCTCTTTTATATAGACCTTAGTGGTCCCCTAATACTGTATCTGAAGTCTCTTTTATATAGGCCCTAGTGGTCCCCTAATACTGTATCTGAAGTCTCTTTTATATAGACCTTAGTGGTCCCCTAATACTGTATCTGAAGTATCTTTTATATAGGCCCTAGTGGTCCCCTAATACTGTATCTGAAGTCTCTTTTATATAGACCTTAGTGGTCCCCTTAAACTGTATCTGAAGTCTCTTTTATATAGACCTTAGTGGTCCCCTTAATACTGTATCTGAAGTCTCTTTTTATATATAGACCTTAGTGGTCCCATAATACTGTATCTGAAGTCTCTTTTATATGGACCTTAGTGGTCCCCTAATACTGTATCTGAAGTCTCTTTTATATAGACCTTAGTGGTCCCCTAATCCTGTATCTGAAGTCTCTTTTATATAGACCTTAGTGGTCCCCTAATACTGTATCTGAAGTCTCTTTTATATTTTTTTTTTTTTTTTTTTTTTTTTTTTTTTTTTTTTTTTTTTTTTTTTTTTTTTTTTTTTTTTTTTTTTTTTTTTTTTTTTTTTTTTTTTTTTTTTTTTTTTTTTTTTTTTTTTTTTTTTTTTTTTTTTTTTTTTTATTTTTTTTTTTTTTTATTTTAATTTTTTTTTTTTTTATATTTTTTATTTTTTTTTTTTTTTTTTTTTTTTTTTTTTTTTTTTTTTTTTTTTTTTTTTTTTTTTTTTTATTAATATTTTTTTAATTTTTTTTTATATTTTTTTTTAAATTTTTTTTTATTTTTTTTTTTTTTTTTTTTTTTTTTTTTTTTTTTTTTTTTTTTTTTTTTTTTTTTTTTTTTATTTTTTTTTTTTTTTTTTTTTATTTTTTTTTTTTTTTTTTTTTTTTTTTTTTTATTTTTTTTTTTTTTTTTTTTTTTTTTTTTTTTTTTTTTTTTTTTAACAATTGTTTTTTTTTTTTTTGGTGATGGTTTTTTTTTTTTTTTTTTTTGGTTGGGAAAGTGAATTTCACATAAAAAAAAAAAAAAAAAGGCCCCCCCCCTTCCTTTTCCCCTCCTAAAAAAAAATTTTTTTTTTTTCCATCTGAGCTTTCATTTTCTCAAAGGCAGGTCAGGATACCCAGGGCTCGGTTTAGACCTATCACCATTTCTAGCCACTGGGGGACTTCATTTAATATTGGATGTGGCTTTTTTTTTTGCGAGGCGCAAATGTTCCACCAGAACAAGTTCCTTCCTGAGACTATTTAGCCAGCGTCTTTGCAACCAGAGATTAGCGTTGCCCATGACGATTGTGATTGCTTTAAAGAAATTCAAACAACCCAGAGAGTTTCATTCTTCTCTCCAGGACTGTATGTGTGGTGTAGCCACACCTTACTCCACACAGCGCTGTTGAGATAGGTCTGGCAATGTGAGACTACTGAATTAGTGACTAATCTTGAAACTGTGGTGATTGTATAGATCTTTTGTGCTGTTGGGTTGAAGGTGTGTAGAAAGCATCCACGTTTTACTAAACAATACACTTAATACCTTTAACTGAATTCCTTCAAAGTCTTCACTACATATATTATATGAGTCTGTGCGGACATAGATGCAAACTGCATCTTGATTGGTTGGCTGAGGCATGCAAACGCAAGGCAGTAATTCTAGTTTGATATTACCATGAGGAGTTGCCAAAGTATGAATTTTTCATAATTTATTTCAAAGCTACACTATCAAGTGGGAATGTGGTGGATCAAGATGCTAATGCAAATATAGTGTCTGTATAAATCTTAAAGCCTATGGTATGCCTTAAAAACATGCAAGTTTGCTCTCCCACCACCCACAAATGTCACAAATGAGTTGGTTACAGCTCCAGGCTAATGTATTTATACCTCTGCTTTCAGGGTCTCAGCATCATGGCTCAACTTCTTTTCCTCCTTCTGTGTCCAACCATCCAGGTAAGAGAGTATTACACACCACAATGGATGTACTGTGAGCATGTTGCCACTGATTTCATACAGTATTTTTAAACTGGCATATAACTATTGCTTACTACTGTTATTAGAAGTATTGCTGCACAGGGCTCAGTAAGTAGGAACTCTTGTGTATCATATATGTCATCACTGTTTACATCATGGTTTGTCTACGTTGACAGTTAATATAAAGAAAGACTGTAAAAATGCTTGTGCACTGTAGGTTGTAAGGTTTATTATGAATGTGTATTTAAGAATGACCTATTAGACATGTATCCACAGTATCTGGGGTGATGGATACACTGCATGTGTTTGGGGTGGAATGCGTCACATCTGGGCACAAAGGTGGAAGGAAAATCTGACTCACAGTTTAGTCACACACTGTTTGCTCTGTTTTCATTGCAGGACCAGAGTTTTGGTGCTCTATCTCCTACTTTGAAATGGACGTTCAGGTGGGTGAGATGTTCAAGGTGCCCTCCAGCTGCCCTATAGTAACCGTGGATGGCTATGTTGACCCGTCAGGTGGCGATCGCTTTTGCCTGGGCCAGCTGAGTAACGTCCACCGCACAGATGCAAGTGAGAGAGCCAGGTGTGTCTCTTCAATAGATTTAAAATAGCCATTTCATCGAAAGCTTTAGAAAAGTCATGGAATTTGGTTATGTTTAATGAAATGAATGTTACTCTAATCTTTTGTGTGGTACCCTTCCATGTAATGTAACATAACGGTAAACTACTTCTGCAGAGTTGAGGTAACATAGCTCTAATTTGCGTCGCTGTGTGACAATGTTTTGTTGTCAGGACGCTTTACAGATAGAGGAGACTAGTAGTCTAGACCACTCTATAACTTACAGAGACCCAAACGATTCCCCCCAAGAGCATGCATTTGGTACGTTTCTTAATTTTCTCCCCACGTACCGCCTCTCCCTCCATGTACAGTATACCAGCTAGCTAAAATGATGTTTGAATAGAGTTTGAATCAGATTATGTTTGAATAATGCCTAGTACGTGTTCATTTAATATTTCATGGCTCTCCTAATGACCAATTCTATATCGGTCATTAGAGAGCCATAAAATAGTAGTAGTATGCCGCATTGTTTTTTCAGATTTGTATCCTGAAATGAGTTTATAATTAAATGTATTAAGAATACGCTGATACAACAATCTGTTCCGTTTCCCCTTATGCTTCAAAGCCAGTACCAGACTGATATTAGTGCTTGTAAAGCAATTTTAAATAAATAAAGGACAATGTATTGACTGTGCCTGTAGTTTGAAGTATTTGAAGTGAATATGAACATGACCAACTATTAGAGAGAGTAAACATTTTATTTTTCATGGGCATTTTGTCCTTGAAAATGTGTGGTAACACTGAGAGAGCTGCAATCCCAGTTAATGGCTCCTATTTGAATGCTAATAAAGTTATTTTTCCTTCTGTAAAATAGATCGTAGAAGAAAAAATACTCCTACTACTTTTTCCACTTTGGAGTAAAGTCACTATGCGCTATGCAATACATTGTGCAAAGGTACATTACATAACATTCATTTGACTGGATGGACATGTGCTCATCTCAGCCAGAGATCTTTTCTGTTGTGGTCCCACAGTGTCAGGACAGCAGAGTCATCTTCCACCATATCTCATTTCAAACAGACAATGCCAGAGTGCCTCGTTAGCCGAACGGCTACAGCACATGTGACCACAACCTTTATTGCATGTCATACCCCTCTCTCTCTCCCTACATCCAGTCTGCCTTTACGCTGTCATCTCTCAAATAAAGGGTGAAAATGCTACATATCATTTTTTTTTTTATATACAATAAATGATAGGAGGTTCCACGGCTGTTTTTCCTGATGTTTTTTTCTTGTGTGTCCAGGTTGCACATAGGTAAGGGTGTGCAGCTGGAGTGTCGTGGTGAGGGCGATGTGTGGATGCGCTGTATGAGCGACCATGCTGTGTTTGTACAGAGCTACTACCTCGACAGGGAGGCAGGCCGAGCACCAGGTGATGCTGTGCACAAGATCTATCCTGGAGCCTACATCAAGGTCAGCTCACACGCACAAGTCAGATTTTGTGACATGCACACACATATATTCTCTACTTTTAAACTATTTAACTATTTTGTTATTTTGTTCACACACCAGTGAGCAGCAATGAAATATGAGCCATTGTTAGCTGCAAATAGGGAACTGAATGAACTGTTGTAAAGTGTTATTAAAGAATGAATGGTGGTCAGATGTAAACTAACCCTGCCTGTATATCACTCAGGTGTTTGACCTGCGGCAGTGCCACAGACAGATGCAGCAGCAGGCAGCGACCGCTCAGGCTGCTGCTGCTGCACAGGCAGCTGCTGTGGCAGGAAATATTCCAGGTCCAGGCAGCGTCGGAGGCATTGCACCTGCAGTTAGTAAGTGTTGTTGACACTTTCACGTTCATTCGACATTAACAATACACGGTCGATGGCAATTTGATGCAAATGCAAAATGTAGACTAGGCTATTCGACAAATCTGAGTCATCTGTTGCACTTAATTCCAGTTTTGTTTCTGTTCTCTCTGACTTCATTGTGAATGTCACTGGGATGGAGCAGTGCCCTGATAGTGAGCACCATCAGATATCATTTTGGATTTCCCTCTCTTGTTCACTGACAGGTCTGTCTGCAGCGGCTGGGATTGGTGTGGATGACCTGAGGCGTCTGTGCATCCTGCGGCTCAGCTTCGTGAAGGGCTGGGGGCCCGACTACCCCCGGCAGAGCATCAAACACACGCCCTGCTGGGTGGAGGTCCACTTGCACCGCGCTCTGCAGCTTCTGGATGAGGTGTTGCACACTATGCCATTGGCAGATCCAGGGCCTGCTAACTAAGGACCAAGACCATGTTCAAATTCCAATCTGGATTCTATGAATGTGTGCAGACAGACAGACATGTTGCCAAATATGCTATGTAATTAATACACAAAGCAAATCAATGAAAAATACACAGGAAACAACACATCATGCTTGTAACAATCAATGCACACATCACTCATGCTGTCTCACAGACAAACACACACATGCACACACATGCACACACATGCACACACATGCACACACACACACACACACACACACACACACACACACACACACACACTGCAACCAAAATGTCTGTAGCCAAACAGACATCAAAGTGCTGATGTTTTTCCTAATGCTTTAATCTAAAGTCCAAGACAAGGGAGTTGGAGCTCTGAAGGTAAATATTCTGATCAACTTGTCTCTGACCGAAAGACATTTGTGTGCACTGCAGAAATCCAGGGATGTGTTTCAGAAATCCAGTTCCCCTATATGCAATTTGGATTTCTAATTGTAGGAGCACATTCATTCACACACACAGACATGTAAAAAGTTATACAGGAGTGAAAAACACTCCAGAAAAAGAACTGCAACTGGAAAATGCTGTTAGTAAATACAAACAGCATTACAGTTCTCTTTATGTCTTATCAAAAACAGAACTGATGTAGAAGTGAGAATTAAGGAAAGCAGTGTTATGTCATCTCTGTGCTTGTACTGTGCTGTGCTCTTCACTGTACGTTGATTGAAACTCAAACTGTTACCATTGATATCTGGTTAGGCCTCCTATTACGCTCAGCTCAAGTTATTTTATTTTTGTACCAAAAGACTAAAAAGCCAAAAATATTGAGCTTTAAAGTAGTGTTGTTGTTATTTGTAATGAAACAGTGCTACCCTGTATGTAACCAAATGGTTGGTGTTAATCACCAAAGCCAAAATACCTCATAACTACAGTGCAAAGTCACAATTTAGTTTTCTGTCTAAAGCGCACACACTTTGTTCATCACTGACAGGCTGAAGTCAATCAATGAAGCCCTCTGAAATCATCCTGACTACAACTCTCCCTAAGCTTTGTATTTATTTAGCTTTATAATGCACTGTGCTGTGATGTGCAGTAGCAGTACTAGATCATTTAACTGATATGTGTTACTGTGGAACATTAGTTTGACTCTACAGTTTTACAGCAGAAAGAAGCTTATTGTAACATGTTATGCTTAATGGAAAACAACCATCAGCAGCTCCAGAGACAGAAACCTGAGTGCCGTTCTCTAGTCTGAATGCTGAGGATGGCCCAATCTCGATGTTTACACTCAGACTCACAGGCTCTGAGGTGTGTTCCTGCTAAATCTGTGAGGGCTTGGGGCTGTCCCACTGTCAAATCCTCAAGTGCACGACGGCTTTCTTGCAGACATGTTGAACGCTTCATGCACCCTTTCTGTAAGTCTGCATCTCTGCAGACTTCGCCTAAAGGGGAATTCATTAACCACAATTGATAGTGTTGTGTTATTAAAAAAAAGTTACCGGGGAAGCCCAAAAGTATTAAAAAACATAAACAAGGAGGATTGGCACACGGGGGTTTAACATATTAAATTTACATAGAAACACTACATCAACATTAAGGATTTTAGATACTACATAAAAAAGATGAAATCAGGAAAGCAAGCACACCCAGTTCATTCATTAACCGTTTCTTTTCATTTTGCTTAATGCTGCGGTCACTGTGTAAAGAGCATGAAAGACGTCCAAGAAAGTACAACAAGTCAAATAATAAAAAGTCCCAAACCAACAATTATACATAACTTGTTTTGGCGTCAATCAAGATAACATGCTATGTCCCCGCAAAGTGCTTCCCGTTTCTACCATCTGGAGCCATTGCAGCCTCTCGGTGAAGTCAGTGAGTGTTCAGGGTTTAAGCCTTAAGCCTGATGTATGGTCCTGTACCAGAGCTCCACGCAGAGCTTTCTCCTGAAGTTTATACTTGTGCATTGGTGTGTGTGTCGATCTCTTATTTTTGTTTATTTTATTTTTTGGGGGGTCATTTTCGGCCTTTAATTTGACAGGACAGCTGAAGACATGAAAGGGGAGAGAGAGGGGGGGAATGACCTGCAGCAAAGGGCCACAGGTCGGAGTCGAACCCAGGCCAGCTGCGTCGAGGAGTAAACCTCTATATATGGGCGCCCGCTCTACCAACTGAGCTATCCGGGCGCCTGTGTGTTGATCTCTTTAAGAGAATAGCAGGGCCGGCATGTGTGTGTGCGTGGGGAGTGTGCAGCGGCGGCGCCAGAGATGTTCTTTTGCTGGTGCTGTGTAGGCGTAGGCTAGGGCGTAGGGTCGGTACCTCCACGTACCTACTACGTAGCCACGGCGTTGATTTAACGCAGAAGCATAAATCAGGCTTTCGGGTGGATATTGGGATTGGGCCCCTCTCTTACAGTGTGTTCACTCCTGTACCTCGCAGTTGATTTAAACTCTGGGTTGATGTCTCCACTACCTCCAGAGCCCCTATTCAGACCATCATGCTGTTATAAGGCTAAATTAACCTTGTTTATTCATATCCAACTTATTTGCTTCTTTGGAAGCAGTTTGAGGATTGATTTGTTAAAGTTAAATTTGATAACAGTACGCTCCTATTTTAAAATAAAGGCAAAATAAGTAGAAAGTTGAAACCATGATTAGCATTTATATGACTGCTGATCATGTGATGACAGTTACAGTTAGGTGTTTTAGGAACCCTCCCAGCATGCACTGGGGAAATCAGGTCTCATTTTATTTTTACGAGTGTTGTGTTTCCTCTGTTGAACATGAGCATCAAAGACATGCCCATTGGAAGAGATGAGAGTTGCTGTAAGCATCCCTCCAGCCCATACCGGCCATGTAATGATACTTTTATAGAGTGATGCAGGGCTTGTTCTGTGTAAAAATGCAGTCCAAGCTAATATGAGGCTTCAGCAGTCTGAGTTTGTCAAATCTAAAGTGGAACTCTTCCACAGTTAGTCTTTGTGTTTCCAAAGTGTTTCTGGGACGTAACGCTGTGCCAAAGGGATACGTTCTAGTAGTTAAATTATTTGTAGCATTAAAACCTACATGGATTTATCTTAGTCAGACTGTAGAAACCGCATATTCTCTTCAGCTGCACGTGAATGACTTTACACAGAAGAATGTCTGTGGGTTTCTTACAGCAGTTAAGTATTTGTTGGGAAGGTATCACTTCCCAGCCAGTATGCAGAGGAGGAGTGATTACAGCGACCCATTACTCCTTCAACATACAGAACATATGGCATACATGCATATTTTATAAAGATAGACTTGAAAAAATAAGAACCTATCCTTTAAAGCCAAAACCCAGCACAGACTGCACACCTCAGACACATGTATCTGTAACGTGTGTGTGTGTGTGTGTGTGTGTGTACAAGCCTTTAGTTGGCCAGTGATTGACACTGAAGGAGGATACACACCAGAGTTCAAAGAAACTGCTCCAAACACGCTTGTTGTGAACTGGTCTTAGATAGCATGTAGGCTGAGTGTACTGTGTAGAAAAGAGATCTGCTGTCCTGTGACATACACCAGACTTGACCCAATAAAAGGGTACATTGTAATCAATGTCAAAAGGTACAATCTTTGGATGAATCCAACTGTGCTGTACAGGGAATATTGTTTGTTGATATAGATCCAAATGTGAATAAATGTACCAACCAGTGTATCTGTGGTAAGATGAGAGGTGTGAGGAAACATGTGTCATCTGATTCAGCTGCTTTACAAAGATCAGCCATATGCATATTTGTGATTTGTGCCTTTTGTTATCAACCATAGATGCACCAACACTGGATTGTAAGACAGACACAAGTTTGTCTTTCTACACATGAAGAATTCTGTTGCACATTGTGATTTGGTTTTCAGCTGATGGTATTCTGTGGTTCCCTCAGGTATCTGTGTAGTTCATTGAAGATATCACAATGTGTCAAACTAGTTTATGGCGATAGAAAAACTATTAACAAAGCACTCATCATACCTGAGTAGTATTATTTATTGCCTTAGTGTTTTGTGAGTGTAAAATATGAATGAGTATGCTTTGCACTATTTTAATCTTAGCATGGACAACACAAATAGATGTTATATCTGTTCTCTTCTGCCCATATTCAGGGAGGTACACGTTTTCAAGTAGGCCTTTTCAGATAATGGCCAACTCATCATCATCTCATCATCAGAGGATTATCCCCATCTCTCCACAATCACACCACATCACCTCCATGATGTGTCCAGAAATGCTTTGTATTTAGCAACTGTCTGTGTGTGCATCTTTATTGATGTAAAAATGTCTAGACATCTAAAGCCAAGCTTCAACTTCATTCTGTCACTGCTGCTTTTGAACTTGAGTTTGAAGTGATAAAGTTGGTACCATCCAGTTTGTTAGTAGGACAGCTTGACGGTTGTTTTAATCTCCCTGCTGTCTGAGGGCCTTCTCACATTTGGGCCACCTTTACAGTTTTTGTTGGTAACACTTCATTTCATTGGTCTGTCATTTCCTTATCATTTCCAAGGAAGTTTCCTAGAAAGTACCGTTTTTTGGTACTAATTAAAGGGAAAATAGTCAAATTTTTCCATGTTTATCTAAACTGCTATGCACCGACTGGATTAAACCAGCTATTAACTGGAATTAATAATCAAAATTGTACCAACTGAAAGTTTTCCCAGTTTTTCCCCATGATTAAAACCAAATGACAGTTCTCTCCAGGATGTCTGCTTGAATAAAGCATCCAGGTTTTACCAGAGCTGAGGCTGCTTTCCTGAAGAGTTCAAACTTGGATACAAAGAAAGCATTTTCAAGTCCACCTCAAATCTGTGGTCTGAAGTTTGCTTCTATCGAGTCTACTCAAAATGTAAAAGCCAACTGCTCCCTACAATGGTTGATGAATATGATTGATTGTCACATTGTGGTTTGATAGTATGAATACAGTAGAATATGTATAAGTATAAAAACGCGTTGTAATAAAAACTTGGAAATTTAAAAAATACTTGACTAATCAATGTTTTAGGTCTGGGGGTGCCGATGTTTGGCATGCAGACACATTGTGGTGCTGCTGCATTATGACAGATCATCTTTTTGCATGGACCAAAACATATGCATAGTGTCTTCTGTGTGAGCATAGGAGACACTTGTCATAAGTTAAGTGTCTTTCGTGTTTACAGCAATAGCAGCCTTCATGTATGTGATGTGAGTGGTGTACAAATCATTACAGACAACACCTGGTCCAGACGCCTCCAACTGCTCTGAGAGAAGTAACTCATTTTAACTCAAGGTCCACTGACTAGCTTTTAGTCTTTCGGCCACATCTCATGGTCTCATCAGTTGATGACATAAATATTAATAATTGGAAATAAGAGTGAGTAAACTCTATCTGCTGATGAAGACTGCGAGAGGTGGTCGAAAGCTCGGAAAGAAATCTAGTAAATTGACCTTCTGTAGAGTTGAGATTATTATTGTCATACTACCTCCCAATGAACTTCCTTGGCCAAGTTCTAAAAGACCAATATGATTTTCTGATTGTAGCCACTGCTTTTTCACCCTTGAACCGAATCAAAGTAATAATGATTATAACAATACCACATCTGGTTTCATCATAATGCATTCATTTGAATGAGTTAAAGCTGCACTAAACAGTCCTGCCCCACGCTGTAGGTTTGTCACAGCCTGTAGCCACACCTCCTTACCATACACCGTGCTAGTCCCTATGTGCATGCTCAGTGGCGCATGAAGCCAAAAAGGTTCCTTGTATAAAATGACGTTACATTGATCGGTGGTGCTTCCTCGCTGTGCGGCCCATAGAGCAGGCGCACTAGAGACCTCCGCCGGCCGAGCCCCTAACTTAAATAGGGACTAAATGATTAAATCGTGCGGCTCTTCTAGACTTTCCAAATGTTATTGGACTGAGTGGATCCAATTATGATAGTGAAACTTCTCTTTCGCCATATAAGTCTATGGGAAAAAGTCTTTTTGGGCCCCATGTGAAGGACACACAAGTTGTAATTCCACTGTTTGGCCACTATGTCAGATTGGCTTCAAAGCCCGGCACACTCGGCCAGTCACGCTCACAGACACAGGTTTGTTTAAATATAAAAATTAGCAGACATTTCTGGATCAAATCTGATTTCATCCCATACCAAAACCACTGATGGTCCATTATCATTCTTTTTTTTATATATTCAGTGTCCAATTGGTGGCACAAACTGAAAAAATAATGTATACATCATTCCATTCATTAAACATCAAACTAAATATTTATTCTGACACTTAAACAATATATGTAATAAATAATTGAATTTGGCTACGTTAGAATATTGTTTATGTATATTTTGATTTTATTATTATTTTATTGTAAAAATGTGCTGCTCTTGTAATGTTGACTGTATATTAAAATAAGATAAACAGACGGTCTTGTCATATTAATACAAACTTTGTTGATGAAGTATTGCTAAATGAACCCTGTCAAACAGCCTTGACATGCATCACAGACTGTCCACTGTTTACAATTTCTTTTTGTCCCCTAGGTTTGCCATGTGTCATTTTGCATTTACATATTACAGCGATTCAAGATTCAAAATCCTTTCTTAATCCCACAACAGTGAAATTATATCTCAGTGCAATTCAATTTTATTTATAGTGTAAAATCATAACAAGCATTATCTCAGGACACTGTACAGATAGAGTAGGTCTAGACCACACTCTATGATTTACAGAGACCCAACTATTCCCCCCCAAGAGCATTTGGTGTGACAGTGGAGAGGAAAAACTTCCTTTTAACAGCAGAAACCTCAGGCAGACCCTGACTCTTGGTGGGCGACCATCTGCCTTGACTGATCATATATAATATTCATATAGTTTGGGTGGTATTGTACTACAACTCTGACTTCATTGTGTTTTCCCACCTCTGAAAAAAACCTCATAAGTCAGCACTTAACAATCACTAACCTACATCTGCTGCTACACCACTCCAGACACTCCAGAAGTCTGGAGTGATGTATGACATCATCATGACATCACATGTGACGGCTGTATGGTACACTTCATTAAACCGCAGTTGCACCAAATGTAGCCTATGCTCTTGGTGGTCTACTCTAGACCTACTCTATCTGTGCAGTGTCCTGAGATAATGAACTGTTAGGATTTGACACTATAAATAAAACTGGATTGAAACATTAAGGGCCATAAACAAGAGACCGAATGAACGGCCATGGAATGAACACACACCTATATATGTGTACAGACCTGCTCAAATTTGTTGGTCCCCTTACAGCTCATGGAAATAATGCTTCATTCCTCCTGAAAAGTGATGAAATTGAAAGCTATTTTATCATGTATACTTGCATGCCTTTGGTATGTCATAGAATAAAGCAAAGAAGCTGTGAAAAGAGATGAATTATTGCTTATTCTACAGAGATATTCTAAAATGGCCTGGACACATTTGTTGGTACCCCTTAAAAAAGATAATAAATAACTGGATTATAGTGATATTTCAAACTAATAAGTTTCTTTAATTAGTATCACACATGTCTCCAATCTTGTAATCAGTCATTCAGCCTGTTTAAATGGAGAAAAGTAGTCACTGTGCTGTTTGGTATCATTGTGTGCACCACACTGAACATGGACCAGAGAAAGCAAAGGAGAGAGTTGTCTGAGGAGATCAGAAAGAAAATAATAGACAAGCATGGTAAAGGTAAAGGCTACAAGACCATCTCCAAGCTGCTTGATGTTCCTGTGACAACAGTTGCAAATATTATTAAGAAGTTTAAGGTCCATGGAACTGTAGCCAGCCTCCCTGGGCGCGACCACAAGAGGAAAATCGACCCCAGACTGAACAGAAGGATAGTATGAATGGTAGAAAAAGAACCAAGGATAACTGCCAAAGAGATGCAAGCTGAACTCCAAGGTGAAGGTACGTCAGTTTCTGATTGCACCATCCGTCACTTTAGAGCGAAACTGGGCTCCGTGGAAGAAGACCCAGGAGGACTCCACTTTTGAAAGAAAAACATAAAAAAGCCAGACTGGAATTTGCTAAAATGCATATTGACAAGCCACAATCCTTCTGGGAGAATGTCCTTTGGACAGATGAGTCAAAACTGGAGCTTTTTGGCAAGTCACATCAGCTCTATGTTCACAGACGAAAAAATGAAGCTTTCAAAGAAAAGAACACCATACCTACAGTGAAACATGGAGGAGGCTCGGTTAGGATTTGGGGCTGCTTTGCTGCGCCTGGCACAATGAAATCTCAAGACTATCAAGGCATTCTGGAGCGAAACTTACTGCCCAGTGTCAGAAAGCTTGGTCTCAGTCGCAGGTCATGGGTCCTCCAACAGGATAATGACCCAAAACACACCGCTAAAAGCACCCAAGAATGGATAAGAACAAAACATTGGTCTATTCTGAAGTGGCCTTCTATGAGTCCTGATCTGAATCCTATCGAACATCTATGGAAAGAGCTGAAACTTGCAGTCTGGAGAAGGCACCCATCAAACCTGAGACAGCTGGAGCAGTTTGCTCAGGAAGAGTGGGCCAAACTACCTGTTAACAAGTGCACAAGTCTCACTGAGCGCTACAGAAAATGTTTGATTGCAGTGATGGCCTCTAAAGGTTGTGCAACAAAATATTAAGTTAGCGGCCCCATCATTTTTGTCCATGCCATTTTCATTTGTTTTCTTATTTACAATATTATGTTGAATAAAAAATCAAACGCAAAGTCTGATTTCTCTTAAATATGCAATAAACAATGGTGGATGCCAATTACTTTTGTCAATTTCAAGTTACTTCAGAGAAAATTGTGCATTCTTGATTTTTTTGTGGAGGGGTACCAACAAATTTGAGCACATCCGTATATATACACTCACCTAAAGGATGATTAGGAACACCCTACTATGACCATGATTGACCCCCTTTCTCCTTCAGAACTGCCTTAATTCTTCGTGGCATTGATTCAACAAGGTGCTGGAAGCATTCTTTAGAAATGTTGGCCCATATTGATAGGATAGAATCTTGCAGTTGATGGAGATTTGTGGGATGCACATCCAGGGCACCACAGAGCTCCTGTTCCACCACATCCCAAAGATGTTCTATTGGGTTGAGATCTGGTGACTGTGGGGGCCATTTTAGTACAGTGAACTCATTGTCACGTTCAAGAAACCAATTTGAAATGATTTGAGCTTTGTGACCTGGTGCATTATCCTGCTGGAAGCAGCCATCAGAGGATGGGTCCATGGTGGTCATAAAGGGATGGACATGGTCAGAAACAATGCTCAGGTAGGCTGTGGCATTTAAACAGTGCCCAATTGGTACTAAGGGGCCTAATGTGTGCCAATCAACAAGGCATTTTCGCCCCCCAGGACTGCAGCATCCTGGATGTTTTTCCTTTTTCAGACCATTCTTTGTAAACCCTAAAAATGGTTGTGGGTGAGAATCCCAGTAACTGAGCAGATTGGGAAATACTCAGACCAGCCCGTCTGGCACCAACAACCATGCCACGCTCAAAGTTGCTTAGATCACCTTTCTTTCCCATTCTGACATTCAGTTTGGAGTTCAGGAGATTGTCTTGACCTGGACCACACCCCTAAATGCATTGAAGAAGCTGCCATGTGATTGGTTGATTAGATAATTGCATTAACGAGAAATCTTACAGGTGTTCCTAATAATCCTTTCGGTGAGTATGTATGTGTGTGTGTATATATATATATATATATATATATATATATATACATATATATATATATATATATATATATAAATATATATCCGGGCCAGTCCAGGAGGTGGAGGTAATGCACCTAAAAGCTGTCTCACATTTTTAACTGCCAGTAAATACGAAGAAGAAGAAGAAGAAGTTGAACGGAGCCAGAGCCTGTCTATGGAGAGCCTGTTCACTCCCTATCTCACTCCCTATTAAGCCCCATTGTACCAACCCGGAATTTTCCGAGAGTGGAAGTTCTCCCCTTATTAGACATTCTCTGACGTAGCTCTTTGCAGTGCTGACGAATCGTGCAGGAGACCAGGCACCTGATGCCCTGAAATACCTGTTTGGCGGACACTGGACTGTGACTGGGCGAGAGATGGCAGAGGGAAGTGACGGAGTAGGAAGTGGGTTGGAGATGGATGAAGGTGGTGGCGGGAGTTTTGAAGCTGGGAATTGGGATGTAGTTAGGAAAAATAAACGCAAAAAGAGTAAGAATGCTAAATCGGATGATAGTGATAATGATTGCGTGCGTAGAGCAAATGTAGCAGAAAGAAGTAGAGATGAGTTTAAGGTGTTAGTCAAACTAATGCAGGACGGTGCTTCGTTTGGCGCATGGAATCCAATAAAGTTAACTAGAGCCATCCCTAAGGAAATTGGGGAGGTATGGAGTGCCAAGGTACTGAGAAATGGAGCAATGTTATTCATGTGTAAAGATGGTGAACAACAAGGGAAAGCAATCCAGATGTGTAAAGTAGATGACAAGAAAAGCAGAAAGTTGGTACGGGGAGCTGTGACAGGGATTCCGGTAAGGATATCAGAAGATGATATCAAAGGTAATATAACGAATGCAAAAGTAAGTGAGGTCAGACGTCTGAAAGCTAGTCGGAATGAGATTAAAAAAGATAGTCTATCGGTTCTGCTCATCTTCGATGAAGAAAGGCTTCCGGATAAGGTGTTCATAGGATGTGCTATGATGTGAGGCCGTATGTTAGTAAGAAAGCAGAAGAGGCGCAGCGAGTCAGAGTTACCCAGGGACTTAGCTATGCTGAGGCAGCGAAAAGGGTTTCAGGAGACAAGCAGGTCACAGGGCAAAATGATTATAAGAAGAAAGATGCAGGAACGTGTATCAGTTGTGATAAGTTGAAAGAGGACACTTTGATTGTGAGTAAAAATGATTTTGTTCTGTTTATGGCAGAGATAATCAACTGTTCAGCACTGACAAATAGCAGAAATAAAAGTCAGCGGAAAAGTACCTGGATGTGACAGGGTTTCCCTGGGAAAAGGTTAAAGATATTCTTAATGATGATGTACCAGTTTCTCAGGCATGGGCTGGCCCTTCCTAGTGGTGTTCATTGTACTTCAGTGGAATGAGTGGAATTTGAAAAATAAACCTAATGTGCTTTGTGTACAAGAGACATGGCTGAAACCACAGTTGGATTTTGTTGTAAAGGGATTCACTGCAGTAAGAAAAGATAGAAGATGGGAAACTGGAAGAGGGGGAGCAGTTGCAACATTCATACAGACTGGTATGAGCAATAAAGTTGTTTATGTGAGCACAGGTCATGAAGCAATTGGGATCAAGATATGGGCAGAAAGAGCCCTATAGTTATAATAAATTATTATAATCCATGTGGACAATTAAGTCGAGATATTTTAGAGGATGTTGGGGGATCTTTGCAAGATAGGGGAGTATGGTGTGGGGATTTTAATTCTCATAACTCACTGTGGGGTAGTACTAGAACAGATGCAAATTGTGCAGTTATTGAAGAATTTGTTGATGCTTTAGTCCTTATTAATACTGGGGAAGGTACACGATATAATAGCGCGCAAAATACTGAAACAGCACTTGATCTGACTTTTGTATCCAGTGCATTAGCAGGTGGTGAGGCATACGACGGTGGGTAGCGATCACTACCCTGTTAGGACTGAAGTTGGTACTAAGATTCTTTTTGAAAAGTTAAAGAACATTCCTAGGTGGAAATTAGGAAAAGGCAATTTAGGATGCTTTCAAAGACGAAAGTTCAAACCTTTTTGGAATACTTCAAGTGGAGAATCAGGTGGATATAAACAAGTATATTGGTGATATGGTTAAGGTAATAATACAATCAGCTACAGGAAACATTCCAGTAAGTGCAGGAGCTAGATGGAACAAGAACGTACGCTGGTGGAATAGTGAATGTAGTGAAGCCATAAAAAGCAGAAATAAAGCATTTAAGCAACTCAAAAAACTCCATTCTTTAGAAAAATTTGGTTCAATATAAAAGGGCCCTGGCTGTAGTAAGGAGAACAATTAGGAATCAAAAACGCTCATGTTGGAGTCTGTACTGCAATAGTATTGGAAGAGAAGTACAGTTGTCAGATGTCTGGGGAATGATTAAGAGAATGGGGGGGATCTGTGGGAATTATGGAATTCCAGTTTTAGTTAGTGGGGACAAAATGGCTGTCAACAATTTGGAGAAGGCTGAGCTTTTTGCTCAAACATTTAGGACAGTGCATAGTTCAGATAATCTTTCAGAGGAGACCGGGCAGGGTAGAAACAGAACACTACTGGAGAATCCCAGAGTAGTGGATGCAGCAGAAGAGTCGGGAGATCCATTAGATTTGCCTTTTAGTATGTTTGAGTTAAAAAGAGCAGTTTTTGGTGCTCGTCCAACCACTCCTAGGAAAGATGGTTTGTGTTATAAAATGTTGGAACATTTGACAGAGAACTCACTAGCCAAAGTGGTAGAACTTTTTAACAGTGTTTGGGAAATCGGTCAACTTCCATCAGTGTGGAAGCAGGCGATAATAGTGCCTATTCTAAAACCAGGGAAAGACCCCTCAGATCCATCTAGTTATAGACCTATTGCCGTAAACGTCACATTTATGTAAAATCATGGAGAGAATGGTTACTGAAAGGTTAACGTGTTTCCTAGAAAGTAAAGCTCTCTTTCTCCATATCAAAGAGGGTTCTGTAAAGGTCGAAATACAACGGATCCAGTGTTGTGCTTGGAATTAGAAATTAGGAAAGCAGAGACCTATAAGGAAGTAGTGATTGCTGTATTCTTTGATGTGGAAAAGGCCTATGATATGCTCTGGAAAGAAGGACTGCTTATTAAGTTGAAATCCTTGGGAATTGGTGGTAGAGCATATAATTGGGTTTTGAATTTTTTATGTGAGAGAAAAATACAAGTTAGAGTAGGTGCAGACTACTCCAGTGTTTATGAGGTGGAGAATGGTACCCTGCAAGGAAGCGTTTGTAGTCCATTGCTTTTCAACATTATGATAAACGATATCTTTTGTCATGTTGATCAAGTTGTGGGAAGGTCTTTGTATGCGGATGATGGGGCTTTGTGGATAAGAGGCCGCAATGTGGCATTTGTAAATAAAAAGGTACAGGCTGCAGTGGCTCAGGTGGAGGGGTGGACAAATAGATGGGGATTCAGACGGTCTGGGGCAAAAACTCAGGGGATCTGTTTTTCAAGACGGCGTAAAATTGCACTTGGGACGGTAAAACTGTATGTTAAAACTCTCGAACAAGTAAAAGCAATTAGATTCCTGGGTGTATGGTTTGATGAAAAGCTCACATGGAATATGCATATAGGAAAGATTCAGATTAAATGTAAAAAGGTTATTGGCTGGACAGGAGTATATATATATACAAAATATATATTGGGACCTGTTTTGGATTATGGTTGTATAGCTTTCATGTCAGCAGCAGAATGTCATCTCAATAAACTGGATGTCTTGCAAGCTCAAGCTCTGAGGATCTGTAGTGGGTCTTTTAAAACATCTCCAGTTTCAGCGCTGCAGGTGGAAATGGGAGAGGTGCCTTTGAGAATAAGACGGGTGAAGTTAATGCTGGCATACTGGGTTAATCTCCAGGGGCATTGGGATTCACATCCTGCAAAGGGAATTTTAATGGATTGCTGGGAACACAACGAGTCAGATTTCTTTAGCTTTGGATGGATTGGTGATGCTTAAGAAACAAGCATTGGATTAGGTCAATTACAATATAGTCCTACTATTTCACTCTCCTCCATTCCTCCATGGGTATTCCCTTGGCCAAGTGTAGATCTTAGCATACATCAGGAACTGAAGAATAAGTCAGAACTTCTTCCAGTATGGCGCATAGTCCAGAATTATGTTAAAAAGAATTTATCAGACTCCGTTTTCATTTTCACAGATGGCTCTAAAGATCCAGAAAAAGGGTGTGTAGGCGCAGCAGTGTATATCCCGGTGAGTAATACATCAATAAAGAAAAGGTTATCTGACCATTTATCAGTATACACTGCAGGGTTGATGGCAGTGTTACTGGCATTACGGTGGATAGAGGAGAAGGGTTTACCCAAAACTGGTATTGCATCTGACAGTTTTTCTGCACTTTCTAGCATTAGAACATCATCATCTAGACCAGATATCATCAATGAAATATGTATTATATTGTACAGAATGCAAATTAAGGGCTTATTTACAACTTTCATTTGGGTTCCTGCCCATGCTGGTGTGGAGGGAAATGAGACGGTGGATATTCTGGCCAAACAAGCACTTAAGATTACAGATGTAGACCTACAGGTCCCACTGAGCAAAGTGGAAGTTAAATCATTCATCAGGACATATGGACAAACAACCTGGCAGGGGTGTTGGGACATTAGTGACACAGGAAGACGTCTTTACAGTATACAACGTGGTGTTGGTGATGGGAGGAAGGTGGGCTTTAAATGTAGGGAAGAAAGTATCATTAGGCTACTCGTCTCAGAATTGGACATACAGGTCTTAACTATTCATTACATAAGATAGACAAACATTCTAATGGAAACTGTGTATACTGTCACCAGCCAGAACTGTTGAGCATGTTCTAATTCATTGTAAGGAATAGGACACCGAGAGAGAGCACCTTTTTCAGACACTAAGTAAGGCACATCACCACGCATTTTCACCGTCAGTGAAAAGTGAAACGCTTTTGGGGTCACCAGCCGGCAAGGTCTATCACTTTATTATAAAGTTTCTCAGAGAAATTGATTTGGTAAAGAGGATTTAGTTTTTTTTTTTTTTTTCTGCATTTATCTCTCGTTCACACTCCAGTCCACTTGGTGGCGGTAATCATAGACAGTATATAAGAAGGCGCTAATGCACCTTTAAGTTGGTTTGCCAACCGCCAATAAACCAAACCAGGAAGAAGAAGAAGAAGAAGAAGAAGAAGAAGAAGAAGAAGAAGTTGAACGGATTCGGAAGCGGGTCCTATCTGTGTCTGAGGAGATCTAGTTGATCTCTTGTGAGCTGTGTCTAATCCATCCATGAGCTGTCCTCCCAGGATTCAGTCCACCTAGCTGCTAGCTAGCAGCTCCAGAGGTGTTGACGTAGCTAAACAGGTGGAAAGCTAACTAGTCCAGCAGCAGCTGTTCGGGCCCAGATCAACAGGCCGGTATGGACTCTTGGGTTCGGTTTAACGCTCAGAGCCAAGCCAAGGAGAGAGTCATTAGGTAATGTTACGAATTTGATCAACAATAGAGATAAGGTTTAAGTTAGCTACACATGTTAAAGCACTCGAAGTTCGCTAGCTAGTTAGCTAAGGTTACTTGTCTCCTAGCCACTTGGCTAGTTTCTCGTTAACTTCCTTGACGGAGCTAACGTGAGGTTGACACTTCCAACTAAGTTGGTCTGACTTGGTTTCTGTTTTAGATTAGAAAGATCACTGCTGTCTTTTAGTCAGCAGTAGCTAACCGTGTGTTCTGACATTCAGCTAGGGGACTGAGTGGGGCGTTAGAGGAAACCTGCATGCTCTATGTTCAAATATTAGTGCATTTGGTCCTATTTTCCCCTTACTTTAACTTTGGTACAACTGAAACCCTCGGAGGGGGCAGTTACCGTGGAAACCTATCCCTCCAGACTAGCCTGGTCCATAAAGCAGATTAGCGGTCCAACCACAGCACAGCCCTGTCCCGGTTCTCATCGATCTGGTCTGATCCTCCAGCTTGTACTAGGGCTGCACGATATATCAGGGAAATATCTACTTGCGATTATTTGGACTGATATTGCGATTGCAATATAATTCACGATATTGAAGGGAATGATCATGTTTGTATCATTATTCTCATTCTCATTTTCACTGACTAATATTAAATCTTACAGAAATGAAAATGATTATAGTGTGATTTTTGCGAGATTCCGTACCAAACAAAGATGTTTTCTGTAGGACAGGATGTGTGGGTGGGACGTCTCTGCAGCACCACAACACTTCATTCAGAATGGTTTGACACATATTTTGCCATTAACAAATATTGCGCCCCTCTGCGATTTGGATATTGCACTAGTCCATATTGCAATTTCGATAAAATTGCGATTAATTGTGCAGCCCTACTTGTAACCCGGAAATCGATCTCAGGACAGGAAAGGCGTGTAAGCAGTAACGCCAGTGTTGTCACGGGGTTTGAAAGCAGCCTCTCATTAAAATAATAATAATAATACATACAGCAATACAATGCATCATTTAAAAAGCAACGTTTTTATTCATTTCATTCATTTGAAAAGCAGCTTTTACGACTTGTAAAAGGGGGAGTGGAATGTTTGTTTCTGAAACGAAGAAAATAATCGGGTGGATGATTTAAGGCGTACACGCAGAAGAGACGATCAGTGCATCACTTATAAAGTGTGTAAATACCACTCCATCCTATATAGTATAAGGGAAGGGGGGGCTCTCCATTTTAACAATGGGAGTATAGGCTGAAAAAAAGTGCATGCAGGCTGACCTGCAACCACAGTGTTCTGTCGGGAGATGCAGCCAGTAACTTAAACCAAGTAATAGTAGCTTGGCGTAACGTTAAGCTCTTTTGGTCTCTATAGCTAAGTTTACCATCATTAATTAAGGGCGTTCCCCTTTGAGTGACAGGTGGTCGCCGCCTGCTGTTACAGCAGGCGAGCATATAGAGCTCAACAGTGAGCGCCCACTTTTTGAACAGCTCTGGTTCTGGAAGTGATTTTCCCTGTTCAATATCTCCTTTGCCATTTCATTAATTGCTTATATAAGTAGTTTTAAACCTGTAACCAAGCCAACCAGCTATGAGATGAATGGTGACCATAAGACATTTGATTATGTGCAAAAGAACATTTTTGAAAAAAAAAAAGGCAAAGGTACAAGACTGTGTAAAGAAACGACCAGAGATTTCTATGGTTGAAGCTTGCTCTAGCCATTCGGGTGTAGTTAACATTGCCATGGTAACCACGAGTTCCACCAATCAGAGTCGTCGCTGTTAGGTTTAGGATTGTAGTGTAGTATCTCTCCATAAGATCGCAAATAAAACATGATTTTATTAAAACCAGGTAGATTTCCTACGGTCTTGTGTCTTCTACAGGAGCAGAAACTTTAGTTTCACATAATCTCACAATCTCACATAATTTCACATCGGAGCTCGTGGTCAGTCTACCTCGGATGGTTTAGACTTTATGGATGATAATCCCAGTCCTTATGGAGAAAATCAATGGCATTTCTTTTTTTAATTTAAAGAAAGGGGTGAAAGATCTGAGTGAGTCATGACTCAAACAGGTTTATTACCAAGTCAGATATTTCATTGTGGGGTTAGCTCTAGCCAGGTTAGCCATTGTTAGCAATACCAGTTGATAACAACGCATTACGCTGTTTTTTTGTGCACACAAACTGCTTAACAACATGACCATAGATAGAAGCTGGACAGGACTATGTGTACGACTGATTTAGTGAGACACAAATAAGACAGAAGTGATAATAAACAGTATATTACTACAGATTTCACTACTGTTGATGCACGGAGCAGCCATGTTGGATTTTTAGTACAGGGTACTGCGAGGTCGTCCGACCTCCTAACTAGGAAATCTGAGTTCAAGGAGCGTGTTTCCCACTTTGACCTCTGAAATTCAGACTTCTGAGTAGAAATGGAACGTACTAATGGACTGTAGGCTTCATTCAGCCTGCCTCAGGCCCATTAACGCTCCACCTATTTGCCCATATTTTGATAAGCTGACATCAGTCACTGCCAAGATGGCTACCGGGAGCCGCCCACTTTGAACTTCATTTAGTTTCTTCAGAAACCTATGGGTGACACAAGGAGACTGTCCATATTTCATAGTCTATGGTTGGAACTGGGAAAATGAGATAGGCCTCAAGTTGTTATCAGGGTATTCTGTTTCACATTGGAGGTTTAAATAAGTCTGACCTTGGTTACCATGGAAACCACTCTTTCCAGAGTAATGTCTTCAGAGCAAGTGGGTTAGCAAGGTATGTTGAGCCCATAGAAATAGAATGAAAGTAGAACAGACAGTGAACTGTTTGCCGTGGCCATTGAACAGTTCAAGAGAAAATGGCGATTGTTTTTTATTGTTATTGTAAAGCTTAGATCCGACCCTACCCGAGCCCGTGCACGTTGTCTGAGCCCGGCCCGACACATTAACTGTAATTATGGGCCCGAGCCCGATTTAAACCAGACAATGTGGGGCGTTATAACTGACGTTCTCAACTACAATTCTGAGTTGTTTGATCTACAGAGATCTGTTAAGAATTATCTTAATGAATAATGCAACTAGGGTTGGGCGATGACGATGTTTACAGTAAAACGTCGTCGTCGGGGACGGGGGGGTGGGGGGGGGGAAGAGTAGCTCATATCTTTTTACATAAATATTTTTTTCTACTACTGTGGACCAACAGTTAACATAGAAACGATTAGACATACATTTAAATGCCCTCTGTAAATGGTGCCCTGCTGGTAGTTTTTACAACTTGACCTACTTTCACTTAAGTACGGTGCAGTAAAATCAATCGGATGATATCGTCCATCGGCACAACCCTAAATGCAACAAGGACAAAGCATGTAAACTGCTGTTAGTTTATTCAGAATGGAATGGATCGCAAATGGATCCGAATGAAGAAACATAAAAAAAGAACCTTGACCCGTCGCTCCCTCAGCTGAATAGTGGGGGTAACGGATCAAGACAGCAACATAATCAAAGCCCTGGAACCATACAGGAGACTTTCTGGTCTCGATCACCTAATTAATACTGTCCTTCTCCACGGCACGGTCTGCATGCTGACACACTGGCCGACAACTCGCCGGATATACAGTAGGAGAGACCATATCTACTGCTAAAGGACTGGTGAGATATCTGAGACTATCTGGTCTGGTTGGTATAGGAGAGACCATATCTACTGCTAAAGGACTGGTGAGATATCTGAGACTATCTGGTCTGGTTGGTATAGGAGAGACCATATCTACTGCTAAAGGACTGGTGAGATATCTGAGGCTATCTGGTCTGGTTGGTATAGGAGAGACCATATCTACTGCTAAAGGACTGGTGAGATATCTGAAACTATCTGGTCTGGTTGGTATAGGAGAGACCATATCTACTGCTAAAGGACTGGTGAGATATCTGAGGCTATCTGGTCTGGTTGATATAGGAGAGACCATATCTGCTGCTAAAGAACTGGTGAGATATCTGAGACTATCTGGTCTGGTTGATATAGGAGAGACCATATCTACTGCTAAAGGACTGGTGAGATATCTGAGGCTATCTGGTCTGGTTGATATAGGAGAGACCATATCTACTGCTAAAGAACTGGTGAGATATCTGAGACTATCTGGTCTGGTTGATATAGGAGAGACCATATCTGGTGCTAAAGGACTGGTGAGATATCTGAAACTATCTGGCCTGGTTGCGCAATTATGGAAGACAGTGCTACAGATGGGGGAGACACGATTTAGCCCAGTTTACCTCCCACTCAAGTCAGTGCAGGACATACACCCAGAGCTACAGGAGAAGCTGGAGAGGCATAGTTTTCTCCCCACCCAGTTAGGCTAATAAAGTCATGAATAAAAAAACACAAATGCTTGATCCTCGGGCCGGCCTGGCCTGAGGATAGTGTCAGGAAATATAGTCTCAAGCTCAGGCAGAGAATCTAAACTTTATTATTGTGACAACACTGTGTCACTCCATTTTGGCCTACTGTAACACTAAGCCAGCGTGTTAATTTGATAATTTCTCATAGACTTACAGTACAGGCCAAAAGTTTGGACACACTCATTCAATGCGTTTCCTTTATTTTCATGACGATTTACATTGTGGATTCTCACTGAAGGCATCAAATGTAGAATGTAGAATCCATCCGTTCACCTTTTCTGCGTCGCACAAAGACACAGCGGTTGGAACCAAAGATCTCAAATTTGGACTCAGACCAAAGCACAGATTTCCACTGGTCTAATGTCCATTCCTTGTGTTTCTTGGCCCAAACAAATCTCTTCTGCTTGTTGCCTCTCCTTAGCAGTGGTTTCCTAGCAGCTACTTGACCATGAAGGCCTGATTCGCGCAGTCTCCTCTGAACAGTTGTTCTAGAGATGTTTGCTGCTAGAACTCTGTGTGGCATTCATCTGGTCTCTAATCTGAGCTGCTGTTAATTTGCGATTTCTGAGGCTGGTGACTCGGATGAACTTATCCTCAGCAGCAGAGGTGACTCTTGGTCTTCCTTTCCTGGGGCGGTCCTCATGTGAGCCAGTTTCGTTGTAGCGCTTGATGGTTTCTGCGACTGCACTTGGGGACACATTCAAAGTTTTCGCAATTTTCCGGACTGACTGACCTTCATTTGTTAAAGTAATGATGGCCACTCGTTTCTCTTTACTTAGCTGATTGGTTCTTGCCATAATATGAATTCTAACAGTTGTCCAATAGGGCTGTCGGCTGTGTATCAACCTCAAAATCAAAAAATAAATAAATAATAAACATGTGGAGCTGTACAGTGTCAAAATAAGCAGTAACCAACTGTAACAACTGATGGTCCCAACCCCATTAATAAGGGGAAAAACTTCCACTAATTAACCCTGACAAAGCACACCTGTGAAGGTAAAACCATTTCAGGTGACTACCTCATGAAGCTCATTGAGAGAACACCAAGGGTTTGCAGAGTTATCAAAAAAAGCAAAGGGGGGCTACTTTGAAGAATCTAAAATATAAGACATGTTTTCAGTTATTTCACACTTTTTTGTTAAGTACATAATTCCATATGTGTTCATTCATAGTTTTGATGCCTTCAGTGAGAATCTACAATGTAAATAGTCATGAAAATAAAGAAAACGCATTGAATGAGAAGGTGTGTCCAAACTTTTGGCCTGTATTGTACATGGAAAAAGACGCGTCTGTAAGTCAGTGGATACATTTTTTTGAGCGCCATAAACATTAACTGTACATAAAGATGGAAGTAAAGCCAAAATATCCCGACTACAGGTGCTGCATCTTGTAATTTTGGAGCGTAGTGATTGGGTGGTGGAGACATAGACCCAAAAGTCCCACCCCATACATCCGACAGGTGTGATCTGCTCGTGACGAGTCAATCATGACGTATCACCCTGTTTTCACAGCATGAAATAATTAATCAAAAACAAATGTATCAGAGAAATGAACACTTTCACAAGCACTCAGCATAATAAGAACTACCTAAAATTACAGAAACAATCTTTGGAAATAAATTATTTGACTTGTACTTATTTTTTTGTTTGATTTATGTCCCATTTGCTTACATGGAGGGGGTGGGATTTATTACCTTTACTGCAGCCAGCCACCAGGCGGTGATCCAGATGTTTTGGCTTCACTTATACAGTCTTTGCATGAGCACCTGGTCCCAACCCCGCCAAATGCCTCCTTTCACTATCAGAATTTGATCCATTGGGTCCGATAAGAGCTGCACAGCATGATTAAATGCTTGTATCATCATGTAAGTTAGTGGAGTGCTGAACAGAAAGTCTCTAGTGCTCCTGCTTGTGCCCTGGCAAGTAGAGCTAACTAATATGCTGATGACCCAGTAATTGTTGGTTTGATCACTGAAGCTGAAAAAAAGTATTGCGGATGTGTAAAGAAGTGTGTTAATTGGTGTCCAGTTTTCTTCAGCTAAATACCAAGAAAAGTAAGGGAAGGATTTCTGATTCAGAACACGGAGGAACACACCCCATCAAGTGGTTATTAATGGTGACTGTAAATTAATATAAATATCAAGGGAGAGTAACTGATGTAAAACTGTCAGGTGCCATTTACAAGAGAGGATTACAACTACTACTTTGGAGTGTTCTCTTCTATGGTTCCTTTGTGGACTTGTGGAACCACCCAGAGAGAGGTGATGATGTCGTGGAGCACTCTGCTGTTCCATGTCTGTTCTGATATTTGTCTGACAGTTGACACTGACACAAAGGGAATTTCCAAAAGGATAACCAACTCTGTTATTCAGACACTAGCTGTGTACAAAATCATTCCCTATCACCGAAATAGTGCACTATATAGTGTAGTTCGCTATTTTGTAGTGGTGTTTGAATCTCTGCTGTGGATTTCATTCACTATATAGACTATAAAATACCCACAATACACAGCTAATTTGAGTGTACATACGATGTACCCTACATTTTACTCCCGTATACCACAATGCAACGCACTCATGCTTTTTTTCCCGAAGAGAAGAAGCAGAAGACTCGTTTGGTCATCCCCTGGTCGTTACCTTATATAGTTCCCTATTTAATAAACCCTATATAGGGAATAGTGAGTGAGTGAATGAGGGAACGGTTTTGAACACAGCTATTTTTCTAAATGACCCCAAACCACTATTGACACTAAACACAAAAATAGATGTATCTGCAGTAAGCTGATATGAACAGATATATTGGCCTGGCTGATTTACCGGTCTACTTTTTTACACTAAGTCTTCTTTGTTACTTGTTTGTATTGTCCACTCACAGGGCTGCTCAATATGCCTGCACTCTGCTGGGCTACACACTGCAGAAGGGTGGGGCAGCGGCTGAACTACGTAAAACCGTCAGTCAGCTGGAAGCACACATGAGCCTCTCGAGAAAGTGTGAGTGAAGCAGCAAATTATTTTCTAAGCACCAAAGGTGAAGGGTTGTGGCTTATGTGTGTTTGTGTACCACAGTGCTGCGCCTGGGAAACTCTGTGGAGGCACTGGAGGCTGCCAAGAGGGCCATCCATCTCTCTGACAGCGTGCTGAGGCTCTGCCTGACAATCAGCCACCTCAACAGAGCCATGTACTTTGCCTGTGACAACGTCCTGTGGGCTGGAAAAACTGGCCTCGTCTCCAAACTGGACCAGCACAAGTGGAGTCAGAGATCTTTCAGGTGAGTCACCTTCTTTTTTGTGTACATTTCAACGACAAATGCATCTATAGCACTTTTTCATTTCAAATAATAATACATAAAATAATACCTAATCAGTAAAAACGTAACTGAGGCTATGTGAAATAGAACTACACAATAGCCTGCGTTTGATACATTGTCTTCATAAGACACTACATGGAAAAGATTTAATAAAGTGATCTGAGCTGTAGAAATCTGATCAGGGATTAAGAGACCACGTGATTTTGTTGCAGTTTAAAATAGAATCTTAAATGTTTGATTTGCCTGCCAACATTTAGATGAGTTTGAATTTGTTGCTCTTAGCATCAGCAATGTAACGGCAGCTGGTTCTGCTGGTCAATAAGCTCTGACGGGGTTAATAAAGAGCGTCGGGTGACCCACACACTGCCTGGACAATTCTGCATATTGATTATTGCAGAATTGTGCATATATTCATTAGTTAGACCCTAAGATATGTAAAGCTCCAAAACCTCTTCATCTGTTTTGATCTAACCAGGATAGGTCCCATTTTGAGTCTTTTAAAGGGACTCCTGGGCTGCAGTCAAATTGTCTTTTTTGCTTAGGAAGGTTTCTAACTGAGTGACATTTTTATACAGTATATATTTCACACCAATGACCAAGGTCGGACCAGGGTGTGTAACCCTTCTTTTGTCAGTTCAAACCAAGCAAGTCAACACGAGTTGATCTGACCTGGGTCACAACCCGGGAGCGAAGCATACCAGTCAGCTCACGTGGTGGCTTAAAGGTCGTATTCAACGAACCGTTAACATCGTCAAATACTCCAGTCAAGCTGTAGACTACCAGAACTAAAGTTTTGTACTTTTTTGTACTATAGTCGGGCGGCTGTGGCTAAGTGGTAGAGGGGTCGCTTGCCAATCGGAAGGTTGGTGGTTCGATCCCTGGCCCTGCAGTTCCATGCCAAGACACTGAACCCCAAGTTGCCCCCGATGCTGCACCATCGGAGTGTAAATGTGTGTGAGTGTTTATCATACACAGTGTATGAATGTGTGTGAATGGTGAATGGTTCCTGTACTATGTTAAAGTGCTTTGAGTAGTCCTTAAGACTAGAAAAGCACTATATAAAAACAGTCCATTTACAGTCCATAGTCCTGTACTTGTCTGAATGTTCAGTTAGGACCAAGTCAGCAGCAGCTGAGCTGGTTGCAGTTTAATGGTAGAATCTATCAGAAGCTATCAGTTACAACTTTGTTTTTCTCCGCGCATCAAAAAGGATGCTTGGCATCTCCTTGTCAGTGGAGATGTGTAGTGCCTAAGGGTCATATCCATTAGGGTTGGGCATTGTTAACAATTCAGATTCTTCCTTTTGATTCCGGTTCTTATCGATTCTCGATTCTGAATCACATGCGAGTCACGTGCTAATTTTAACAAATAAGAGAAATGTTTTATTTTGAGTTTGCAGTTTTACAGCTTTTTCAACATAAAATAAAGCCAGACTAGAGCGCTGCTTACTGCTTACAACCGCCTGGTCGCTACGGAAACCAAAACTTGTGCATATTAAAGTGGGAAGAGATGATCGGATTTGAAACCAAATCCTCTAAACGATTCCAATACTGCATTCTACTGGAATCGGTTCTCGATGCCCAATCCCTAATATTATAATATGTCAATAAATATGAGTGGACAGGAGAGTGAGCGTGAGCAACCACTCCTAATGTATGGTAGCCTATATATTTTTTTTATTTCAATTGTCAGCTTGGTAGTGAAGTCATATTTTTCACCAGTACAGCCTGCATGAAACCTAGTAAGAAATTCTAGGATCCTTTCAGTAGTCCATCTTCAGAACACGGTGGTTTCACCAAAGCAGGTCTATGTCAATAACGGTGGTTGTTGCATAGTTACAAGGGGGACAAAGAAAAATGATTAGAGAAAGACATACGATGTAATTCTTTTGACTTGACTGATACTGTTGGCTTGAAATCTGCAGGTACTACCTCTTTGCTCTGATCCTCAACCTGACTCGAGATGTCTATGAGCTGCGCCTCCTCATTGAGTGTGAAGCACGTTCCAGAGCTGCCAGATCGCCACCCTCACCCAGCCCCACCCTGCCCGCTGACCACTCGTTGTCCCCCTCCACACCTGACATGTTGGCTTGGCTTCGCAGACAGCTCCACCTGCTGGTGACGGTGCTGTACAGCAACCCGCCACTGCTGCTGGACCTGCTGAAGAACAGCTGTGATATCTTCATCCCACTGGACCGGCTGGGGATTTACCCTACAGGGCAAGGCTTTGTTGGGGCCTGTGGCCTGGCCTCCTCTGTCCTCTCCATCCTCACCATGGTCCACCCCTGGCTCAAGCTTAAGCCATGAGCCCAGATACACAGTGGAGGGGTCCATCTGAGGAGCTACAAGGAGGACTCAGATGAGAATCTAACAGAGCTACCAAACCCTCATCATTCTGTAAATGCAGCAGGTGCTAGTGACTGCGATCACATTTTGGAATAGTGGCAGGGCAACAAAATCCTTCAAATATCCTCAAACAGGTTTCTTCCGCTCTGCATTAGATGCAGCTTACACTGATTAACAGCTCACAGCTTATTACTGGCCTGCATGTTTGAACTGATCAAATCACAACGTCATGCTTTAGATGAAAGTTGTGACCCAGCAGTGCTGCACAGACCCCACACTCACAAAGCTTACCATCCTCCATCACATCAGTCCTGAGTCATCATCTCCCAATACTCTACTGAGATCACACACATATCTGTAACCTTACCTGGTGGTAGGGAGTCTTCTTAGTGGTCTACAAGGTGGGAACAAACCACATCAGGCGGGTGCAAAACAAAAACTTAAGAAAACTGGATTTACCCCTACACAGATGGGTCATGTTGCCTACGCTTGGTGTTGGCCTCAGTTAAATTAGTTAACAAATAAACACAGACCGAAACTAAAGCCAAGAATTCTTTAGGGATGAGGTGATGATGGTTATCATTCATTGTTCATCAGTTTTAACAAAAACGGTTACTGGCTATCAGCAGCATGCAACTTTCATGTGGCCGTGTCTCTACTGGCTCTGCTCTTCCACCCAGTGGGTTTGTTGTTTTAACCTAGCGGGTATTTAGTTGTTTGAGCCACTAAGTGACTGAACTGTCAGAGTCCTGTGAGATAGAGATGCAGGAACATGAGACTCCAAACTAAATCTCGCGAGGAGAAAAGCGTTGCCGTAGCTGATCTGATGTTGGGGTTGGAAGGTTCAGGTGTGTTGCACTTGTGACACCATCCAGCTGTGACGTAGAGTCTGATTGTTGCAGAATGAATGCACCTTTGTTGTGTCTCTACCTGTCACAGTCTGGTCATACCGATCGCCATCAATTTGATTTCCTCCTTACATTACACATGGGCACTGTGTGTGTGTGTGTGTGTGTGTGTGTGTGTGTGTGTGTGTGTGTGTGTGTGTGTGTGTGTGTGTGTGTGTGTGTGTGTGTGTGTGTGTGTGTGTGTGTGTGTGTGTGTGTGTGTGTGTGGGTGTGTGTGTGTGTGTGTGTGTGTGTGTGTGTGTGTGTGTACACAGTCACTAATCTTGACTTGTTCATAAAATGGTCAAACTTTTATTGAATGTGCAAGCTCATAAAGTTCCAAATAATTATATGTAAGGTAGTGAGACTCTAGGGATCAACATGCAAGGTGTAGGTGACATAATTGATGGAGGCAGCAGCATGCTTCCTTTCGGTCATGTTGTGAAATAACTTTTAAATTGTATACCTTCAAAAGAGAGGCAGCCGACACTACATGACCGAGGGTACATTCTTGTTTTAAGAAAGCAGTAGCTTAGAGCTGTGACTTCCATCAGCTGTTCAGACGACAGCATTTGATTCTAAAGCCAAAACACAATGCTTTAGGACAAATATTTCATTTGTCATGTTACACCAAATTGTGTTGCATGTTGTAGCAGGCCCTTGGAAGCTTGAATAGGGAGAATAAAGAATCCTGTCATTGATCTGGACTACATTTTACCCATTCTCTGTTGTCCCCATGTGGTGTACAGAACTGTCTTCGCCCTTTGTCGGTTTTTCTATTTGTCAAGTGAGTGCCGGTACAGCTTGACATGTAAATAGGAAAAAACTGAAATGTCTCCCGTACTCAGATGAGCAAATGCATATTTTCTAACCTAGAATCTGAAATATCACTGCTTGTGTTATATTCTGTTTGGACTTAATGATCTAATTATTATTTTCTTTGTCACCCATGTCACTTTTCAGCAGTAAGCATCATGTTGTCATTTGGGAACCTTGACCCAAATATGTCAGAGATACCATCAGGCAAATTTTACACCATATAAATTGTGTGCTGAAATCTGTGACTTTGTTGATTATTACTATAATTGTGGCTGTGCTGTTTGATCCTTGCTCCTTCTGCTTTCATTTTGGCACAAATAACAAGACTCGAGCTAAATAAAAAAAAGTTTTTAATTCAGGAGGTTACAACAAGGAAGTAAAAACCAAACGGGGAAAGTAAAAACAATAAAAACTGACAAATGAGGGAGGACCATTTTTCCTGCTGGTGTTTGTGTCCACGTTACATCAGAAGTACACGCCATGACCCAGGTGAAAGGTGTTCCTCAACAGGCTCGTGGGAAGCATATTGACTGTAGAAAGAGCAGAGCAAGCGTGTTAGTGAACCTAGGATTGTCACTTTACTCAAAGTAGGTCTGTATGGCCAGCCAACTAAACTCCGACCATAACACAAGCTCCACTGTACCCAGTCACTTCTACAATCTCTCAACACATTTATACTGCTCTCCATCATCAACATAACTCCTGTCTTTTCAAATAACAATTGCAGTGACTGTTTTTGATGGGTAGGGCAATTTAATCGTGATATAGTTCTAATAATGGTTAGTTTTTTTTTTGTTTTTTGTTTTTTATTTAAGTACACATTTATCCATTTTCAGATAGTTCAAATTCAGACAACCTGAGGCCTTCAAAGGATGCTCTCATTCAAGAGGTGGAGAAGATAAGAGGTAGAGAGGGCTGCCAGTGAAGGGGCAGAGCTGTCTAATGGCCCCCGACCCCTGAACTCAGCCTTCATTTTGATCTCAACTACACACCTGTAAAGAGTCGTGACTGCCTCTTGCATGGTTATGAAGCTATCGCGGTAACACAGAGCGAACTCCAAGCTACAATGTCCGGTTTCTGTGTCACGTGGACCTAAGTTTGAGTTACTGCTAGGGCTGAACCATTTTTGGAAATAATCTAATTGTGTTTGTTTTGTTTTTATAAATAGTGATTTAATATGCGATTATTTTTTTTAAGCTCTTTGTTGAATAATACAGAAGACAAACAATGAATCATATAGTATGAACAACACACGATTAGATAGATTAAACAAACTGTTCGTTCCTGGAGGCCAGGCCTGTATGTGATGAGGACATTGGGTGATGCATGAATTTATAGGAATGGCATCTTTTATTTAACTACTTCAGCCCCAGTAGTATATTGAGCACTGACCAGCCTGGTGGTCAGTTCATTCATATGAAAGTCAGAAACTAATCACACAAAATAAAGTGCAGATTGCAGAAATATAAAAACAAATGTGGCTTTACCACACTTTGTAGTATTTAGATTATTTAATTATTTACTGTAATAAACATATGGAAATTGTACTATACAGGACAGATAGAAATATCTATCCATCTATCATGGGCATGATTACTCGATCGATGATTAAGAATTTCGTCGATGACGTTAATTTGTTATGGATTAAACTAATACTGGTTGCGTTGCGTAGTGAGAGTCTTGAAGCAATTAAATTAATTTCAGTGTGGCAGCAATTAAACATTTGACCACCTGGGGGCAATATTTGACTCCACTCTCAGTTACCTGGCTGCCAGTTTCCGTTTCGATTTCAAAAGTAATCATGAAGAGGACACGGCCAAGTGTGGAGTGGGACCATTTAGATAAAAAAATAAAAAAAACGACGTAGTACACTGCAAACGCTGAGATGCCGTGTATAAGTACAACACGGCCACGACTCAAACGATGTAGCCGAACACTAGTGTATCAGAGCCTGGTTAATGTCGCTGGCGGCCGCGGTGCATCCTGCTCTGTCTCAACCTAGCATCAACTCGGCGTTAGCACGGAGGAGCTGCGATGCACAACGAGCAGAGAAAGTTACCCAAGGGACCTGCAAGCTCATTGAGATGGATAATAGAACCAGCATATCACATTCTGTCCCGACATACCATCACCAGACTGGTAGAAACTCACCACGAAGAACGGAATAAGGTTCCCCGGGCTGGCCAGGTTAGCGCGGAGGTAGGTGACCTGTGCGTCCCGGCAACGCGGCTGTTTTGGGCGGCTGGACCGACGGTCACCAGGTAGCGGTCGCGTCTGACCCCACATCATGTCAACATGCTTATCTTTCTCAACACACATCAGTAGACTGGTGCAGAAGTTGTATCTGAGTTAGCCTACTGGTTATTTTTTTTTTATTAGGCTTCGTCCGTGCCTTGGATAGTTTGGAGTTATTATGTTTTTGGTTAAGTCATTATTTAACATGATTCTTTTTATTTATTATTTTAGAACAAACGAGGGTCTCTGTTTAAGAACGCCAGCTCGCATCTGCAGGTTCTGCTGCTTCAGAGCACCGCACCGCATATATCTATATCTATAACCTCCAGTTTAACTGCCACAAGTTGTTCTTCTTGCCTTTACTCCTGAGTCTCCATGCTCTCATCCTCTCCATCTCCTCCCTCCTCCAAGGCTTCATCTTCCTCCTCCTTCCTCTCTGGAGGTTTCTCATAGGCCTTCTCTGACGGAGTGACAATCACACCGTCCCATGTAGACATCTCTGTTGCCAGGTCTGCAACAGACATACAACAGTCTGGTTAGTATTATTTATTCATTTTAGTGTGCATGCAGGCACAATTTGTATAAGGACAGCCTTCTTTATAAAACATGCAACTGGAAGTCCCAAGTAAAAACAGAAATACACAGATTAAAGGCCTGAGGCTGCTGCTTATCGCCATATTCATCCATTTTAAAAGTCTTGTGCATTTTAACATGTTATCAAGAGATCATCATTTTGGACAAAATATTACTGGAAGCACAATTGTTTGTCATGAAAGGAATCATTTCACAGCCAATGTGGACAAAAACAGTGATAACAGCGGTGTGCATGTAATGAAAAATGAGTATTTGAAAATCACATTTCTGAAGACCTCCAATGTATTGTTACAATAGTCCAGACGCATACGCATCAGATTTATAAAGCGTCGTCTCCGCTTGGTCTGAAGGCTGCGTGAGGTGCATGCATTCTCATGGAACATTTTTATATAGCACTTCATGTGTGGAAATGGTGTATGCATGGTTTTTAGTTAGACTTAATGATTTGGACTCACTTCCTGGAGAGCTAACTTTGTGCTATTTGGGTTAGGTTATTAATGCAAGAACTTTTACTGGTTTCCAGCATGTTGCTTTATTTCTAAACACTGAAAATATTTCTATATAAGCCATCATGACATTGCAGAGATGAGTTTGGAAACAGAAAAGCAGTCTATACTCATAATTAGGAATTAGGTTATCTTACAGCTGGCATCTCCCTCAAGGCCAAGGACCTTCCTGTACCCTCCATGAGAGAGCACCCTCACCAGTGTCTGAGCTGTGAAACACACCATGTCCTGCACAAACACACACACAAGTTCAATATTAGCACACTGTCATTGGGTTCATGCAACACACTAATAAATAGAAGAATTTTAGACATGAAAGCTCTTACACAACTAATGTAATCCATGATGGGCTTTTGAAAAACACTACTTGGGTCTCTCAGGGTTTCCCCGAGTCCACCAAAACAGCAAAATGTGAAGTATCACTTTAAACGCCACTCATCATAAAGAAGCATGATCTCGCTCTGTGTATTAGAAGATGGATACCGGGCCAGGTTCGGACAGATATTTAGAAATGATGTTCGGGTCTGGTCACATCAGTGCGATAAGGCATTTAACATTTTAAATTAAAAAAAAAGCTTATTATGTAGGTGTGTGCCTGTGTGCACATGCGCTTGTTGCCCCATGTGAGCTGATGCCTCATCGGTTGACATTTCTGAATGCCTTCCTACAGTTGCTTAATAAAAGCTTTCCACACAAACAAACACACATACACGTGTCATTAGTATGAGATTTTAACTACGTCGGGCTCGGGTTGGGCTCAGACAGAAATACCTTCATGCCTGTCGGGACTCGGGCCGGCCCGATCCGCACTCTATTGTGTATGACCGACCTACCTGTTGTTCCAGAGTCATGACTGTGTGCACTCTGAAGTTTCCACTCTCACAGGGGTCAGTGATGCCAACAGAGCCAGGAAGAAAGAGACCAGCAGCCAGCATTTGCAGGCAGCGCCTTCAAAACACAGGAGTCCAACACAAATCTTAAAACAATGCCCCATCTATAGTGACTGCATCCAAATGAGAACTGAGGTGAGTGGAAACCAACCTATAGGCTACGTTCAGGGACAGGGGCTGCCTGGACGGGTTGTTCATCACCGCAGAGTGGCCCTGGAACACAACAGACACCAAGCTCACCATTATGACAGCATCACAGCTGATGACACCTAGCCACTACATCTGCCAAGTAGGCAATTCAAGCCGTAAACTGTACATGCAATCACTTTTAATTTTTTTTTATGTAATCTGACCGTGTTGGGTCACACGTCAGGACTCAGGGAGTGTGAAGCAGCAGACTTGTGGTCTTACCAGCAAGTCCAGGATCCAAGGAGTGAGGGGTTCAAAACCAGGGAAGCGCAGCCTCAGGTCCTTCAGCAGGCGAATCAGCACCTTGACCCTGAAGATTATGAACATCACATAATCCAATAAATTCATGTGAGCATGTTGTGTGGTCAGATCCATGTATTATACATAGAACAGTGAGCCTAGTGGTAGTTAAAGTAGACTTCCTCACGTTGACTGAGAGGCGTTCTCCTCAAACCAGCGTGCGTGGCGGATGGCAGCGAGGGCACTCTGCAGCACCTTGATGTCCACTGAAGAAAAGAAAATTAACCATCAGGATCTGAACCAGGGGCCTTGTGGTCTATAGTGACAACCTTAAGCTGAAGACTACAGAGCTGTGCGCTGGCTGTTTCCACAGGCTACCTGATCATTAAAATGAATAACTGAATTCTATGAGTATTAACACAGTGGACAGTTTACTTCGCAGCACTTTACTAAAATAAAAAAAAAATATCTATAGAATACAAAAATTAATACAAAAGTAATCCCTCTCAATTATTACTTATGACCCACTAGTCAAGTGTGTGGAGGTGTTTGTATTGGCAGAGACCCTGCGAGAAAGGGTTTTTCTCCTCTGATTCATGGCTTTGTTCTTCCCCGGGCGCTCCATTTGACCACCGCCACTCTCTAGCTCTCGCTCTAGTTTGATTTTGTTGTTAGTTTTATTTGTTGCCTCTGTGTGGTAACAAGCAGCCAGCAAATTCTACTTAGCATACCCTCAAGAATAAGTAGAAAAATTTACCCATTTTCCCCATTTGTATAGAACTTAATGGTCCAAGATTGAAGTGGGCATACAAAAACAACGAGACAATTTCCTTTTAAAAATATTTGTGGGTATCTTTATGCCTTTATCACAGACTGCGGAGGGATGACGATAACTAAGGTCTCCGACTACACTAAAGATGTGGAGACATTGCGACTTATGGTCTGCGTGTTAACCCCCGAGCTACGGGGGTTACATACTGAGTGCAAGTGTGTGTTGTGGACATGTGTGTAAGATCCTACAGTGCAGCTCCGGGTCCAGTTTGCGCAGGTTGGGAGGGACAGTGGTGATGAGGATCTTGACAGTAGCATCAGCTGAACTGATCTCAAAGCCTGTCTCATTGGTCAGCATGGACAGCACTGAAACCAGCAGATACACACAGTCAGTCGCCCAGCAGGTACATACAGTATTACATGAGCAATGACTGCTGGCTACAAGCAATGAATCACTAAAAGCTTGACAAATACTAAAAGTTCATGTTTTTTATTTTCCCCAGGACACAAAACAAGGTCTCAGAATCAAGTATATTGTTTGAATCCTAAATTAAAAAAAATGTCGCTCATAATTGCTGCATCAATAAAAAGCCTTTTTTACTGCTTACAGTCCAGCGAAACCTCATTAAACATCTGCTATATAAACAGGCCTCAGTAGTTCTGATCTCTCGTATTCCCTTGTGAAACACTTATTTATCCTGACAGTCCGTCGGTGGGTTACCTTCAGTAGGGTCCTGTGTGCGAAGGGTCTCCACTACTTTGTTCCCGAGAGCAGCAACTGCCTCCACTGTAAAAGAAAACATTACACCAATTAAATTACAAAGGGCTCTCAAAAAAGCTCTTGTGACATTACTCCCTGATCCACGGTGGTCTTTAATGTAATAAACAGGCCAGTCACACTGACCAACTCAAGACTGTTTCTTTGGCAATGGGGTACTGTATTAAATGAATACTGTTCTGCTACAAATCAAAATTAGTCTGTTGCACATGAGTATTGAAAACAGTCAAGATACCCAAAGCTAGAATCAAATGCCTGGTCAGATTTATAGACTTGTTTAAATCAGAGAGGTGCACTTAACTTTTAGGCTAAGTTAGTTATACATTGGCTGCTTGTGTTTAAACAGTTAAGATCTACTTTTTCCAAAGGAAGGCACAGCCCTGATATGGCATGCCATTAAACAGTAGTCAATGGTGAAATGGTCCTACCAAAAAACAGACCCACTGCACACAAAACTTGACCTCACGATTCATTGGAGAGCCTGAGGATCTCAGTTTGTTTGGTTGATCAAAACTGATGCATCCACATCATATACAAGCATGCACACTAGTGGAGCTTTCTGAATCCGATGCTCTGAACAGAATAAGATGATGTTACTTTAAAAGCCCCATCACTGCCATCACTAGCAGTTTACTGGCTGCCAACACCTTAATGGGACATTCTCAAAGTTCCATCCAAAACAAGTACATTACCAGCAGCTTGCTTTTAAACAGTGTTACACTCTGGATTATTACATTGATTGCCTGTTAAATTTTGAAACAGATTCCACTACTGATCACCCACGTGTAGGGAGGATCTTGAGGATTACAACCAGGTCAGCCACATTGTGTCCCGTCGTCATGGTTCCCTTCTTGTAAGAGCCCACCTGACGCACCTCTTCAATTTGCTATGAAGAGAGACAAGTACAACATTAATATGCAATGTACTAGCATTATTAACTACCTCATCATATTTCCACATTCCACATCTATTTACTCCTATTTGAAAACTTCTCAGATTTGGCCAAATAGAAATTTAAACAGTCTAGTCAGCAAATATTTACACTGAACTACATTTTTTTGTTTTTATACATACATTCAATGTGTTTATTTAAAAAAATGCAGTATAGTTTTCTAAATATTTAAACATTCCTGATAGCCTGCGATGTTCAGGCAGAACACTTCAATTAATATCATTTTTTGTCATGTACATCATGCAAATCCAGTGTAGTGACATGGTACACTGATCTGGACTACAATAATGTGGTCATTACGGAGTCATTAAGAAGGTTAGAGTGTACAGTAAAAGAAAAATGACTCACCACTTCAAAGTTGCCTGGTGCAACAATCAGGTTGTCAATGACATTGTTGATCTTTGTGACCAGGGACAAGATGGAGGACTATATGCAGGAAAACACCAAAAAACATTGTTTATGTCAATGAAAGTAACCAACATACTGAATTAACAAAACAGAAATGTGTGAGAAGGATTGTTATCTCGTCAACGTAGGTTTGTGGACTGACCTGCTCTGCAGGGGTGGGGCTCAGGTCCTGGTTCCTTTTCAGCAGACACTCACTAAAAGCTGTCTCGTCAGGTGCAGGCTTTACTCTGGGAAAGGCCATCTCACACTGGTGAAAAAAACAACAGCCTACTTCAGTACGTAGGACACTACTGGGACATTCCATCAGAAATCAATCACTTTCTGATCTCATCCCTTTTGATTTCAATGAATGAATGTTTGTCTACATCAGGGCTGCACAATATATCGTTTTAAAAAAAAAAAAAAAAAAAAAAAAAAATCATCATCATGATATCAACTAGCACAATAAACACATGGCAAAAGGCTGGGACATATCACAAAAGACTCAGATTTTTTCATTTTAGTTATTTTTGGTGTTATATGAGAGTGGTAGAGCAGAGACGGTAATACTTTACTTGTAGGTACATAAGAGTGACATGACACTGTCATGAACACATTAACCCTAACCATAAAATGACACTTACTAAAAGAAGAGTTATGTTATGTCACTCTTATGTAGATACCGTCAAGTGTAACCGCAGAGTTTGTTAAATTAGTAACCTTACCTAAAATGACAACGATGTAGCAGAAACCACTGCCATTCATTATGCTAGCGTAGTTCTGAGAATAGTTCTAGGTCTCTGATTTTACTAATCTTTAAAATTATAACGTGTCTGCCATATTCCTTCCATTGTAGTTAAAATATTGCCACCCACATCTAAAAGCGATGCTTGCTGCAGTCAGAGGTGAAACAGACTAAAACATTCACCCAGAGACAGCTCTCCAGTCTGTTGTTAAGTTACTCTTTAAAGCGACATTAATCTTTCCCACGTTGAGGCTCATGTCTAAATGTAACCCCCCCCCCCCACCACCACACACACGTTTTTTTACTCACCACGTAAAAATCAAATGGGATGTGTGGGACAAATGGACGGTACCTAAACAGGAATATAGAAAAGATCAACAGTTTGTAGTTTAGTTACAAGAGAATATCTGATGTAAAAAGGCTATGGTTGGATGGACATTTCACAGACAGTTGTAGTGGGTGATATATGGTAAAGGTTAATAAAAGCTAATATTAACACAACAACATATCAATGTCATTAGCGGTGTCACATGATTGCAACAGTGCTAAATAGAGTTGTTCAACAGAGCTCAACAGTGATGGCCCACTTTTAAACGGTTCCGGAAGTTAGTTTTCCATTAATTTACTCCATTGACGTTTCAGAACGTCCCCCGGTTGTTTCAATCATTTTGTCTTTACGATGTTAATGAATACAAGCAAACAGCAGCTCTGTGGCTGAACTCACCCCTGTACCAGTCCTCCGCGGGATCCGAAGCGGCCTCCCCGGCCCCTGCCGCGGTCTCCTCTAGACACAAACACAGCGACATGTGGGAACTGCTCCCATAACGTTACATTACAGCAAGGTTAATGACGCCGTGACCACTCGGTTTAGGCATTATGTATTGCCATTGCGTTGAATGCCCTAACGTAACGTTACTCACCTAGCATTACGCTACCATCCACATCAGTGTATTCATTCATTCGTTTAGCTAACGTTAGCTACTTGGCTAGGCAACGTTAGCTAGCTAGCTAACGTCAGCCCACTATGTAATTTAGTTGTTAAATTAACGTTTCTCAGTTCAGAATACCATTGCCACGCTTCACTGCTGACGACACATAATACATAACGCTAAGGTGAATGAATCCGTTACCTTTAAGTACCGCTCTAACATGTTAGCTAGTAGCTAACGTTAGCGTTCAAACAATGCACGCCGCTAGCTTCCTGCTAAGATAACATAATTCGTTTTACCAGGTACGCCGATCTAACTCTAACGTCAGGAGCTACGCGACTACAGTCAACACTTTGGTTGTATACACATGTAAAACTCAATGGAAATAAATGTTACATGTATTAAAATATAATTACCTCATTGCGTACGACGTTTTGATAATTTACTGCGAAAATCCTTGGAGAACTCTGGATCTCTCTCTGCTGCGGCTGTTGTTGCTGCTGGCTGGCTTGCCTATTTTCTTCTTCTCTCGGAAAACTGACGAATAGCAAACAGCTTTATGGCGCACACCGCCACCTAGCTACTGTACGTAAAAGGAGTGCGTAGAGTGGGATTAGAACTTTGCATTGGATTATGGTGTAAATAGCTTTCTAAGCAGCAGAAACACAAAAATAAAAAACTCTAAACCTTTCCTAAGAAATTAAATCTCTATTAGGTTCATCTATTATTTTATATTTTCCCCATTGTCAATACTACTAGTACAGTGCCCGTTGAAAATGTGCCTGTTTGGAACGGGCGATTGCTTGACCTGTGGTAATCATGGAAGTATTAGGTGGTAATGCTGCTTGTAGTAGTCACTACCATTGACATTTGGTCACTACCCGATGTGAGTCGAGTGCAGATGTGAGTTGAGTGATTCTCTGAGATGGGTGCCTTTTGGGTCATACTTTTTTTTATACCTTAAATAGTTATATTTCTGATCATTTCATGTGATAGTGGATTAGTCAAACCTTTAAGAAAATACATTTTCCCACCTCAGGCATGAAATTCTAAAAAAAAGTTTTGGAGTTCAACCCCGTCACAGACCACTTGGACCCTGTTTAAATATGATTTAAAAAGATTTTCAAGTAAATTCTTGTAGAAGCTTTTCAATGAGATGTCCCTTGTTTGATATCATTTATTGCATGTAGAATTTTATTTTTAAATACTCACCATTTGAATACCAAATCAGGTCGTGAAAACTGTATCTAACATTGGTCTTCATATCTTATCACAAAATATGCATATATAACATTAGGATTTAATCAGGCTTTCATATTTTTTCCGACTGTCCTGTAAATTTTGTACAGAACAAACATTTACCTAATTTGTCTTCTTATCACAAAAATATTAATAAAAACTATCAAATAACAGGGTTGAACTCAGCATAACGTGGTTGAAAATGATAACAGGGTTGAAGTGATGATCATTATTTCAATATAGTATGGATTTCTTACCTGTAAAATTAATGATATCACATTCAATAAAATTTTATTTTATTAAAGTTGGCAAAAACAAACAAACATTTTAGTAAGTATTTAACATTAAATCAAAAGCATAAAGCATTAATTAATCACAAACATCAATCGATCTTTCCATTTGGTCCAAAAAATCCCTTATAAAAACAACATAGGCTATGGAAAACTACCTTGCTGGGATCTCATTTTGATTAAAACTAGTTTTTAGTGCTTAACATTGAACTTTGAAAACAGGACTGTAAGATGTCCATTAATTCATTCTTTATTCAGAAAGACTGGCCCAAACATCTTTTTGAATTTCCATGGGCCTTGTTGTCACTGGCTTAGGAGGTGGGATGAGCTCAAGCACATCATCAAAAACATACCCAAGCACATCCTCACAAGCAGGCCAAAAGAACCTGTTTGACCCAACACGGTGCATGCATTTTACTTGCACATGCGTTTCATCCATCGCAAGTATTATTCCTGGGAACAAATCTTTATCATATGTGTGCACACACCACTGCCCTAGCACCTCTGGGTCTTCCCAATGGATTCGTGTCTGCCTCTGTGACACAGCATCTGGCACCTTCTTAACAAAGCTGAAATGATTTGTGTTCCAGCACTCGCATTGTAACTGCTTCTGGGTCGAACACATACAGCTGACATCACAAGACAGTATCTCTCCTGGAGCAAGAGTTACCGCCTGATGGATCCGCATGGTTGCTGGGACTGCTGGTAGGTTTGATGGCATCCTCTCAAGCGCCGGTGATGGAGCAGTGGATATAACACATGCCTTTGGTGTGGGAGACCTGGGTTCGATTCCCACTACGATACATCTACCAATGTGTCTCTGAGCAGGACACTTGACCCCTAGTTGCTTCAGAGGCGTGCAAGCTCTGACATATATATAGCAATTGTAAGTTGCTTTGGATAAAAGCGTCAGCTAAATGTAATGTAAGTGCCTGCTCAACAGTATCACCGTTGACAAAGAACAACTTGATCGATGTGTGGGTCTCCAAAAGGGCCTTGAAGAGCTTGTGTGCATCTTGGATGTCCCGGCCATGGCTTATTAGCATGTCAGCAGTCCTCTTCAAGGCTACTCCAACACCATCTGGTGCTCCTTTGCCATGGCTGGCCTAAAAAAAATTCCATGTCCCTGCCTTAATGCCTCTTTTCTCCAGCTCAGTGCTAAAAAGGAAAAAATTGCCCTTCTGCTTGTACTGGGTACAAGGCCCATCACTAAAAAAGTGTATCACAGAAACCTCTGGGTGTGTTGCCTGCACATAATCCAATACAGGGTTCAGATGCTCCCAAATAGCTGCTGGGCTTTTGTGCTTTGATGGAGATATTGTGCTGAAGCAGGTCGGTTCTTGGCTACCGCCTACACAAAGAATCCCTGTATGTAGTGTCGCCTGTTGATGAGATGATCCAAAGTGCACTGCTTGGATTTCAGAACTGTACTTCAATCTATGTGAATTAGACATTCATCAGTGGCCATGCTCTTTCTCAGCTCACGGTAGTAGGCATATGGTGCGTTCTTTTTGTCCACCGAAGTCGTTTTACGAGTTGTTTTCCGGAGTTACGACCGGGAAGTTGCAAAAAGAACGCCCCCGAGGTCGTATTTATGACTCGTCAAGTCGTCTGAACTCAGAGGACCCCGAGCTCACTTTCAAAGATGGCTACGTCGTGCATCACACGTAGTAAACATTGTGGTTATCTACAATTTTAAGCACTTTTGTCTTTGTTGTAACCAAATGAAGAAGTCGTACACATAGCGCTGTATACTGCTACCTATAGGCATGTCTCTACAGTCTTATTAGGAGTTAAATACCGCCTAATTAGTTATTTTGTAGCTGGTGCAGCTGAAATTGGCTAGAGACGCTCGGTTGCTATATGACAACAATGGCTTTAAGCCGAGCCTTGAGCAGAAAGCAGAGCAGTAGCCTAACGTTAACGTTAATCAAAACGTAATTTTCATGTATCAAACTGAGAGATATATGTGTGTAATATGTCAATAACTGGGTGAATAGAATCCTAAATGTTACTAAAAATGTTACAAAAATCCATCTTTTCTCCGACTCGTAGTATTGTGTGACAAAAAGAATGCAAAAACCCGCGGTTATTCGTTTTTCGACACGGATGTGACGTCACGCTCGAGCTACTAGTCGCGATTACAAGACAAAAAGAACGCACCAATACTGTTGCCTAATATTAAATGAATGCTTCTTGAACTTGCTCAGGTGTGTGTGGAACTGCTCAGCAAGTTGCTCCTGGGTTCCCTCAACAATTTGTTTAACAGATATCTTTACTTTTGGCCCCTCCTGATCATCCATTTTTGCCTTCTCTTCTGTCCCCCACTGAGTATAGGACACTTTTTTTACACTGTCGTACATACTGGAGAGGGGAACTGTTTTATCTTTACAGTTCTCACACTCCCCATACATACACTCCTTGCGAGTGGTATCACAGGACACAGTTTTAGTAAGTCTCTCAAGATCTGAGGTCTCGATCAACTTCAGCTGATTAAGCTTTTCTGCTAGAAAGCTTAAATTTTCATGCAGTTTGCACTGGCATGTCTCACGATCAGACAAAGAGGGGTGCACAACCCAAAAGGGACTTAGGCGGCAAAATGAAGAGTACGAGCGCCTCACATTATTCTCTGCTAGAAATTTCTTAGAGGTTTCTCATTGTGTCTACAAGTAACCTTTTTTGCATCTTTACTTTGTTTCTAGTAATGGTTTGTTTTCTTCCTGTAGTTATCCTACTGACATCATCTCTGTTAAAGAAGCTCTTTATGTTCTTCTGAATAGATGTATCTGCAAACCTGTTGACAGTCTTTCTGGTAAAACTGGTCAGGCTTTTGCTCTTCAAAAGGTTTCTGCGTTTCTTTGAAAACCCCAACACCTGTTCTGACCATCTCTGCAGCCTATACTTTTTTTACCATTAAATTCACTTCTGAGACTTTTTTATGCGAGAAATCAACTACGTAGAGGTCAAATATGGGCCGTTTTACGAAAATGTATGTCTAATTGCAAATTTTGTCCGAAAATTGTGTGTCGGAGTTTAGAGGCTGGTGCTGCCTGTGTTGCTGCCTCGCCGCCTGGCCTGCCTTCCTTCACAGACCCCGGCCTGCTGTGAGGTAGATGGAGCTCAGTCACGGCTGGCAGCCCACAGCACTCCATACCCGCGCAAAGTCACCGTTTTGGGCTAATGGACTACGAAACGCCGCTGCCCTGACAGAGCTCCAGGGCCTGCAACTCCCCTCTTCCTGCTAGCTAAATGCCCGGTGTATGTGAGTGAAAGTGCGGTCAGCGAGCTTGTTACGCCAGCATTCTCTTACCACAGGTTCCAGTTACTCTTTTAATGTGTGTAATTATAATGTGTTGAGTTATTTAAACAAACGATTGGGGAAATAAACGCCACTTGTCCGCGAGTCTCATTGATAGAGCCTGCGGCTGGATGGAGCTCTATCAATGAGAGCTAGCTAGCCTCCTCTTAGAATTCCTCTGGAATTCACAAAAATTCATTAACTTGAAATCTGACACAGTTGTTAGCTCTATAAGACATTTAGTTAGATGTTGTATAAGTGGCGTGACGAAATTCAAACTGTAAATATACTCGAATTACGCCGAAAAGGAAGCTAACTATCCATGATTTGTAGCTAGGATTGAAGGGACAGTCACAGCTAACGAAACACCTAGTCTTCACAAATATTAATTAACTTGAAATCGGACACCGTTGTTAGGTTTATAAGACATTTAGTTAGATGTTGTCTAAGTGGCGTGATGAAATTCAAACTGTATATACTCGAATTAAGGCGAAAAGGAAGCTAACTATCCGTGGTTTGTAGCTACACATAGCTAGGATTAAAGGGACAGTCGCAGCTAACGAAACACTTTGTCTTCACAAATATTCATTAACTTGAAATCGGACACCGTTGTTAGCTTTATAAGACCTTTAGTTAGATTTTGTAAAAGTGGCGTGACATGTGTGTAACATGTGGTAAGAGATTGCTGGTGTAGCGCTACCAAGCTGCGCGCCGGCTCTCACTCTCACAACGCGGCCCATGTAGCTAGCAGGAAGAGGGGAGTTGAAGGCCCTGGAAGCTCTGTCAGGGGTGAACCCTGTTAGTCCCTGCTGTGGGCTGCCAGCCGTGGCGGAGCTCCAGTACCTCACAGCAGGCCGGGGCTGTAGAAGGAAGGCAGGCCGCGGGGCGCAGGCAGCACCAGCGGCTGAACTCCGACACACAGTCTTACCAAATTTGCAATTAGCCATCAATTTTCGTAAAACGGCCCATATTTGAGCTTTATATAGTTGATTTCTTGCTTGAAAAAGTCTCAGAAGTGAATTTAATAACGAAATAGCCCGACAAACAATGTATAACTTTGCAGTGTCTGAAATATGAGGCCTGCTGCCGAGTCTCCCATGTGTTTCTATGTATTTTGCTCAAACCAATCAGCGCGTAGCTCATTCTGAATATTCATTAGCATACCATATTTGGAAGAAAAGCTCTTGTTCCAAATAGAGCCATATTCACAGGGTAGTTAAGGGCCTAATAAAACAGCATTCGGGCAATTTTCAGCCCAACCAATGTTACATACCCCATTAGGAGACCTTAAGGAACAGTGTAAAATACCCTATATAATCATTCTATCACCCCTTTAACATTCGTAATTAATCCTAAACAGCTCATGTAAGTCGAAACTGCCTGCGAGCTTCTCATGTACTATACGGTAATTCCTCTACTATGAGACACAATCGTAAGCCTATTTTTACAAAAACATCTGCTACGGAGCCATAACGTGAGGTACAAGGTAATGGAGCCTTTTATACATTGTCGTGTTTCTTTAGAAATAAACGACGGACAAATAGAGTCTTTAAACGCTTCAGATGTAAAGTTATTCTCTGTCAAAGTGATGTCAAAATGAATGCTAGTCAGTGGAATGCTAACGGGAGGTGATCGCTTTGTTGCATCAAAATGGCGCCATAGGAGGTTCGAGTTCTGAAGCGAAGCTTACACCCTTGGGGAAATGCAGCGCTACCAAGCCACGCTCACGGCAGTCGCTATGACGACCAGCCACGCTGAGGCGGTACTAAAATCTGCAACCAATGGAAAGCGGACGCACGGTGCATCGAGTTGAGGCAAGTAGAGTCGAGGCAAGTCGTATGGAGGAAATATTTATTCATAATTCAAATTGAAAGTCCAAAGAAAAAACAAAGCAAGATCAAATTAAAAATATTATTATTTTTTTTTATTTTCCATTTGGCTTTGGCTTTTGAATTTAATATTTGGCTTTTGAATTTCAATTTAACATTGATTTTAAATTTTATTTAATATTTGGCTTTTGAATTTTAATTTAACATTGGCTTTTAATTTTCATTTAATATTTGGCTTTTGAATTTGAATTTAACATTGGCTTTTAATTTTCATTTAATATTTGGCTTTTGAATTTGAATTTAACATTGGCTTTTAATTTTCATTTAATAGTTGGCATTTCAATTTCCATTTAACATTGCCTTTTCATTTGGACTTGACACATGTCAATGTAAATGAGGAGGCGTGGCCCAAAGGCTGGTGGGAGGGTCTGAAACGAAAGGGGTGCAGAGGCACCTTGTGAACAGCAGGGGGAGCAGACTGCTGAGGAGCATCTGTCTGCAGCTTCAGGCTTGATGGCCGATTATTTCACATGATAGAAAATGATGATGTAGGCTAAACACAAACGACCTTTCATGCAACAACAGTGAAGTTTTCATGTAGTTACTATAATTGGGCCCGTGTTAGTGAGGACTAGATTAGGACTGTATTTAAAGCTGAATCTGGTTCCCAACTTCACCCCAGGTGTGTCTGTTTAAAACACGACTCAGACAACTTCTCTCTTTTGATGTTTTATTTAATTAAGCAACAGTAGAAACATGGGTGTGGGTAGCTCTGCTTACATGTGTTTGTGTGTGGTCAGATTTCGAGGACGCACACACACACACAATCTCATCCGGGTAGTCAGTCACCGTCCGAACTGCGACCTCTCCTTTTTCTTTCTCTCACTTTTTTCTCCGGGTGGTGCGCGCGGTGTGAGGTGCGTGTCCGCGCTATTCTCCAACTTGTAGGCTACTCACAACAATCACTCCTGATTGACGGCCTTTTGTACAGCCCGTGTACTTTTTCAGACTTCCAGTTGACAGCGGTGTCTGTAAGCATCACTGCCGGCCAGCAGGGAGGCGATCCCGGCCGCCACCAGCTGGCTGTCCCGTCAGACTGAAGCTTCTGACAACATCGGAGAAAATGTGCAGTTGGCCATCAACGTTTGTAAAATTGCCCATATTCAAACTCTACACAGTTAATTTATCGCATAAAAAAAGTCTCAGAAGTGAATTTAGTGGTGAAAAAGCAGATGAAAATCATAAAAAAGCAATCGATTCTATAATCTAGATCGGGAGTTTGCCATAGTAGCAGCAGCAAACAACTGGAAACTTTTTACAATTTCAACTAAATACACCTATTGTTTATTTAGCTAAGCATGTAAACGATCGGGAACAACGAAAACACAATGTGTAACGTTGTGAATATTTTAGACAATGAAAACGGCGAGTTCATGAGTTCGCCACTTGCAAGAGCCACGAGAGATAAGCTCATGAACGAGCATGTTGCTACCGGTTGCTAAGACAACACAAACAAATTGTTGCTAGTGTGCATGTCCATCGTGACGTCATGGGCCAAGAATGCGGAGGCGACGAGCTCCATGTTGTCTTAATGCGCTTTTGAGCACTCTCATTGGAACGTACGGGGCTTCCCGCCGAACACTGTATCCAGTTCTCTTAATACATCCATGGACAATACGCGCAACCGGCACATACGGGTACTTCGCTAAAACTCAAGGCCGCGCCCCCTTTTGGGGGATAGAAAACAGACGGTCCCATAGAAGTCAATGCAATTTGACGTGTGTTTGGATCATAATTTTGACAAATGTGTGTGGATTTTTTTCATGTTAAACAGATGGTTTGTTTTATACACGTCTAATGTTTATATTGTGACCTTGCCTGAACCTGAGCATTCACAATACCTTAATAAACTAAGTTTGATCGCTGCTGGTCTGGTCTATAGCCTGGAGCCAAAGCCCATCTATCAGGATCTATTTTAGGACATGGCAAGAGGACAAATCGAAGACTGGGTTTTTTGGATGTATTGTTGGTGCAACAAACTACTGAGCAACCTTTCGGCATAGTTATTCAAAATGGTTTGTTTAAAGTGAAAGTTTGGAAAGATTTACATTTCCTGTCGTTACGCTGTTGTCGTCTATGGGGAACGCGGGATTGTTTTCCCCTAAAAGTGGGCGTGAATCTGTTCAGAGACATTCTATGACGTTGCGTTGGTTGTGCGTATCCGATTGGTAAGTCTGACGTCACGCGTGACGTTTCGCCTCTTCCGGGTCCAAGTGCTCCGCACGTCCAGATCCAATAACAATGGCGGAGTTTTTTTTTTCAAGATGGCGGAGTGAGTGGCAGCACTTTTTGCAGGCTCCGGTAAAACGTTTCTTTTTAGTCCTGGAAATGTGATAAACTAGTGTAACAACCCCTCTACTAAACAGCTATTCAATGTAAGCTCAAAATTAAGTGACAAAAGTAAGCTATTACAACATTCTGGGTTTGTTTTTCTTCGTTTTTTTTTTTTTTAACCATGTCCGACCACAACTACAACTTGGCTGCTCTCCACGAGGCATGTGATGATTTTGACATTGAGGAAGAAATGGAAGCAGAGCAACACTCATCTAAAGAAGGCAAAATTAATGAAGAACACATGCCAGTTAAGCAGCTGAATCCAAAGAAACCGAGACACCAAAGGGAAAGTGAGGACGCGAATACTGGCGCCGCAATTCTACAAGCTGTACAAGTTCTGATCAGAAAAATGGACGAGCAGATGGAACTTTTGAAAAGTTTCGACAGACGTATTGAAGCTAACACAACCGCAGCAAAAGAAAACCGGGAAGAAATCTGCGTGCTTCAGGGAAAAATAGGAGGCGTTCAGAAAGAAAACAGCCTGTTGAAAGAAGCATGTGCAGAGCAAACCCGGTACAGAAGAAGGTGGAATCTGACGATGATTGGCCTCACTGAAAAGGATGGAGAGGACACGAGAGAAGTTGTCATCGGGATACTGACGAGAGTTGTTCCAATGTCAGTGGAGCGGCTGCGTGACACCGTTGACACCGTTCACGGCACAGGAAGGAAAAGCGGCGACGCCCTTCAAAATTACACGAGACAAATCATCATTCAATTCGGGATGAGAACGGTGCGGGATGATGTTCGGAAGAAGTCGAAGGATGCGAGAGTATGTAAAGACATGCACACACGTTTCAATGAAGACTTCTCCAAAGAAGACCGGGAGGCGCGTGCGAAGCTGTGGCCACTGGTCCAAGAAGCCAGAAAGTCAGGTAAACGGGCATTCTTGAAAGAAGGATACGCTCTGATCGATAACCGGAGAGTGGACCCAAACTGAACACCTGGTTTGTTATCATTTGAATGGCTGTCAGTAATTCAGCCTACAATCACGTTTTTCAGTGAAACTCTAATCTTTTTGTTTGTTTGACATAAACCCTCCGAAATGTGAGTATTATATATATATATAAGTATATAACACTAACCGCACTTTGTTTGTTAATGCATCACTGAACATTTGAGGTTAAATAACCTAATGCTAAGATTGGAGCATGGTTAATGTTACGTTGATGATTCCAAATATTTTTGCACGCCAGTATGGCAGATACTGAATGTTTACCTTGTTTACATGTTCATATATGGTATTGCAACTGCTCACCCCTCGATATCTCTTGTTATGCCAAAATTAAGAATATTATAACAAAGTGGGCAAAATTGATTTTATATTTAAATAGAACTTTGCTACAATAGCTGTTAGGTTTGTAGGTTTCCCTTTCTCCCTCTACAGTTTCTAGAGGGCTAGTTACACAAAACATGTAGATTTAGGACTAACTACTCATTCCTGCGCATCGGTACACTCTTCTGTGCATTGTTTATAGACAATCTACTTATTACCTAAATGTTGTCCTTTATTTCTTTAAATACTAGGGGGATGAAAGATAATGTAAAGCGTAAGGCTATTTTTCTTTTCTGTAAGGAGCAAAGGGCTAATTGTGTTTTTTTACAAGAAACTCACTCAGCTGAGGCTAACACAAAATTTTGGAAATTGCAATGGGGAGACTCCATCTTTTTCAGTCATGGAATGTGACACTCCGCAGGAGTTATGATTTTATTAAATAGATTTCCTGGGAAAAGTATCGACCATAAAAGTGACTCTACCGGTTATTGGTTAATGGTCGCGACTGAAATGAACGGTATAAACTACATCTTAATATGTGTGTATGGTTATAACAAAAGAGCACAGAACAAAAATCTCTTCTCATCCTTAACCCTCATGCCCTCTTCGGTCATTTTTGTACATTTTTCTCAAGTTTTTTTTTTCATTTCGTGATCATTTTTGCTGTGTTACTTCTTATGGCATGAAATTTTGTAGGAATCCTGCTTTTCAGTCAAATTTTTTAAATCCAGTGTTTTTTACTCTTACATGTCTTTTATACTTAAATGATTCATTTTGTACCCTCTGGACACCTTCGAGGCAAAAATGTCCACGCACACAAAAACTGTTATTAAATCATCATATATCAATATTTTTTTCTGCTTTTTTTTCATGAATCACTTAAACAACTTCTTACCTAATCAAAACCACCAAACATTCAATCATTTTCAGGATTTTAACCCTTTAAATGCCAGTTTATGTATTTGAAGTATGTAATTATTTTAAAAAAAAAACACAAAAAATGATTTTTTTCCCATATAATGAAAAACTGATTTGATTGCATTAGTATTTTTTATGTAGTTCCAGATGCTCCCTCTGGACACCTTCGAGGCAAAAATGGCCCCATTGACTTCCATTATAACCACATGTTTTGATCTCACTGCCTTTACAGTATAAAACCATGCATTCTGTAATGTCAGCATTTCATAAGGAAGAAAACTAGTCATATTTGACATTTTTACAGTATTTCACCAGATTCAACCATTTTGCCCTTGTAGGCCGATGCATGAAATTATAGTTATATTATGGAGCTCTGTGTGTGTGTGTGTGTGTGTGTGTGTGTACGCGGCATGTATGTGTTGTGTGTATGTGTGTGTGTGTGTATGTGTGTGTGTGTGTGTGTGTGTGGTGTATATATGTATATTTGTGTGTGTCTGTGGGTGGGTGGGTGGGTGGGTGTGTGTGAGTGTGTGGGTTGGGTGTGTGTGTGTGTGTGTGTGTGCGTGTATGTATTATGTGTGTGTGTGTGTGTGTATGTGTGTGTGTGTGTGTGTGTGTGTGTGTGTGTGTGTGTGTGTGTGTGTGTGTGTGTGTGTGCGTGCATGTATGCATGTCTGTGTGTGAGAGAGAGTTTGTGTAAATCTGTAAACAAACAATGATAATTTTAGTGGTGAAAAAAGCGCACCTTACTTTTGCCAGTTATATTATGGAGCCGTGTGTGTGTGTGTGTGTGTGTGTGTGTGTGTGTGTGTGTGTGTGTGCGCATGCATGCGTGTCTGTGTGTGAGAGAGAGTTTGTGTAAATCTGGGTGAAAAAAGGGCTTCTTTTGAAGGATGCATTTCATGTGTCTTTGGAGACGTGCTTGAATAAAAACATTGTCTCCTGCATTTGCTGTAAACAAAACCAACTATTAGTGTGTTGATGCACCTGGCTCTAGAGAAGGAGACAGACCTGGAGCAGAGAGAAGGAGCCTTTATCTTCCAGCCAACTGCAGGACTCATCTGAAGATGACACAAGTTTCTGGAGTCTGACACAAAATGGTCACTGGTGTCCTCCAATTCTGTGAGTGCCTCTAACCCTTCCTCTGAAAGTGGAGAGGACACTGAAGATCCTGTCCATCCTAACATTGAATGGACAGTGAAGAATTGGCAAGTCTGGTCTCCATATAATACTGAGACGCTGCGCAACATTCAAGCACCGACCGGCATGATGTCAGAGCCCACGAGATATGCCATATCAAGAATCCATGATGTGGCATCCTCTTTCCACCTTTTCTTCACTCCTGACATGATCCAGCTGATTCAGGAAATGACAAACCTACACGGGAGGTGTTCAATCTCAGGATGGAGTGATGTGGATGCTCAAGAGATTTTAACATACATGGGACTTAACACTTGGCTGGTGTGTACCGGTCCAAAGGGGAATCCACCCGGAGCCTGTGGGATGTCCATAGTGGGAGACCAGTCTTCAGGGCCACCATGTCCCACAAACCATTTGAAATGATAAGCGCCAGTTTACAGCAAATGCAGGAGACAATGTTTTTATTCAAGCACGTCTTCAAAGACACATGAAATGCATCCTTCAAAAGATGCCTTTTTTTGCCCCCCTAAAATGATCATTGCTTGCTTACAGGTTCACGCAAACTCACACACACACACACACACACACACACACACACACACACACACACACACACACACACACACACACACAAACACACATACACACACACACAAACACAAACACACACACACACACACACAAACACACACACACACACACAAACACACACACACACACACACATACAGCTCCATAATATAACTATAATTTCACGCATCGGCCTACAAGGGCAAAATGGTTGAATCTGGTGAAATACTGTAAAAATGTCAAATATGACTAGTTTTCTTCCAAATGAAATGCTGACATTACAGAATGCATGGTTTTATACTGTAAAGGCAGAGAGATCAAAACATGTGGTTATAATGGAAGTCAATGGGGCCATTTTTGCCTCGAAGGTGTCCAAAGGGAGTATCTGGAATTACATAAAAAATACTAATGCAATCAAATAAGTTTTGTTGCTTATCTTTGACATATCCAAGCCTCTAATCCCCACCAAAGCCCCATTCCCCTATGATTTATTTTATGGAAAATAATTAATGTTTTGTTGGGTTTTTCATAAATAATTGTTACTTCAAAGATTTAAAACTGGCATTTAAAGGGTTAAAATCCAGAAAATTATTAAACTTTTGGTAGTTTTGAGCAATTTACAAGTTGTTTAAGTGATTTATGAAAAAAAAGCAGAAAAAAATATTGATATATGATGATTTAATAACAGTTTTTGTGTGCGTGGACATTTTTGCCTCGAAGGTGTCGAGAGTAAGTTTTTTTAAGGAGGGCATGAGGGTTAAGTAAGTACTTAGAGGAATGGAAAATGCTTTTTTCAATAGATAGAGTAATAATTGGGGGAGATTTCAACCTAGCCCCTGATCTTGGGTTAGACCGCTGTGACAAAGGCCCTGTCACGGTTGGACAGCACATGGTAAACCAACTCAGGTCACTAAGCACCCAGACAATTACTTTGCAGTCACACTTTCATACATATCGTTTAGTAACACTGTTACCAAATATACCACATTACTTCAGTTTAGTTTAGTCAGTTCAGTTTATTTATTTCAGTCATTTCTGATTTCCAACAAACCATGTTACTTAACCATTACCTCAACCTCATTCTCCTCTCCAGTCCCTGGGTCTGAACCAGAGCTGAAGCAAAGTGCTGCTTCATATAGGGCCTACAGCAATCACACACAGGTGTGCTGAGGGTGGGAGATACCATGTGTCTGGGTCATAGGGGAGATACATTTTCTAGTTGGAAATGTGTGTAAGTTTTTGGTGTTTCCCAAAGTAAGATAAGTGGAAAATGATTTGTTCAATAATCTGTTATTTGGGTATTTGTTTATTGTAGAAACTAGCAGTGACATTCTCAATTCATGTAAATGGTAATGCATTGGTGAGGTAATTGAGGCAATTAAGAGTCGGTAGCTCTAGTGGGAGGGGCTTAACACATATAAGCCTCTGGTCACTTAAGCGTGGGGGCAGTCTGAGGGTGGCTACAATCCAGACAGGTGATGTGAGCTTTGCTGGTGTAAAAAAAAGATATGTTTCTTTTGTTTCTTATGGGTTTTTGCTGTGGACGTCCTGCATTGTTTCGCCATTTTTTTTGTAAATAAAAGCACCTTCATGTCTTGCAACTTAAGCCATCGTGTTAGCGACTTTTTTTGTCCGGATTCCCAACGCTCTCCGTAACAACCGCTTACCATCAAAGAGACATTGCCACACACTTGATGAAACAATACTTGAATTTGATCACAAAGGCCAATCTAATTGATTATTGGAGAATGAAAAACCCAACCAGAAAACAATTTACCTGGCCAGTGCTCAAGATTGGATTATTGGTTAATATCAGACAATCTCATTAATGAGGTCAATAGATGTGATATTTCGGCATCACCCCTGACTGATCATTGTGTAATTTCCTTGACACTTTCTCCGGGTGGAAGGGAGAATAACATAAATTCCATATGGAAATTTAACAATACCCTTTTGGAAGATACTGAGTTTTGTAATGTAGTTAAACAACTGGTTAAAGAAGTAGGTGAATTGGAAATGTCTTTTCTGAGTAAATGGGAATGGTTTAAATTCAAAGTTAAACAGATAGCTATCAGAACAAGTAAGCAATCAACGCTTAAAAAGATAAGACAAAGGGACATCATTAGTCGCATCAATACGCTATGCTGTAAAAATTATTTGACACGGCAAGAACAGGCTGAATTAAACAATTTACAGTCCCATCTTCATAATATATACACTGTAAGACCGAACAGTAAAAGCTTGTTAAAGAAAATGAGTTCTGTTTAGTAAAAAATTCAAAAAAGTTAATTCTCCACTTTTTTTCTGAGTCATTAGAACAAATTTTTTTATTTCAAGTTTACAGTGCTCAACCACTTTAATTATTTTTCAGTAATCGCTGAGACGTCATGTACGTGCGTACGTGCTTCGACGTGCCACTTCATCGAACCACGCACCCTGCACGCACCGAGCCTGTGGAAAAGTCCGCCATTGTTGCAGCCCGTGTCAGTGGAGAAATTTAAAAGAGTAATTTGCAGCTTGTGGATAACTTCAGTAATTAATATGTGTAAGTGATAGAAGATACTCTGGAAAATTAACCGTGGGACTGCCAGTGAAGATTTTTCAGGAAACACCGCTGTGGCATGCACCTGACAAGCTAACTTTTGCCATTGTGCTGACCGCACTGACTAACGTTATATTGATGTTCTCTTGGGCGCGCTAATTTGGTAAGTTATGTGTTGATTTAGCACCATATTATTTCGATATTTTATTATTTTCTTCATCAAACACATTTTGCCTGTCAGTGGTTATTGTATGCATTAAAATTAATATGAGTTGAGTTTACTGTAAGCTTTCTTTATCGTTATCAGTGATGCCCGTAACTACTATTTCCAAACCAGTAATCAGATTAAAGTTACTTATCCAAGTCACTGTGCGTTACTATTTTTGTCATTTTCCTTAGTAAAAATATATATTTTTGCTTTCTTCTTGCGTCTCGGGGAGTGAAGTCACGTATGCGACAAGTCACGTTTTCGGCATGTGGACAGTTCACGTTTACCACGCAGTGACACAAACGTAAACAACAATGGAGGGAGGAGAGCAGGGCCGGTTCTAGCCCTTTGGTTGCCCTATAGGCGAGATTGAGTTTTGCGCCCCCCTCCCCCCCAGTCTTGCATTACCAGATCTCCACAGCGCTGTGTCAGCAATAGAGTAGCAATGTATGTTCATTTTAGTTTCTAGCTTCCATGTAAGTTAGATGGCACCAATATTTGGTCTAATCATAACTGGTCTGGCAACCCAAAGGCCAGTTTTTTGTTTCCAGATTTGTGTGCATGGTGACTTATGATGGGGGGGTCTGGGGGTCCACCCCCTAAAAATTTTGAGCATTAAATACTTAATTTCCTGCATTCTGGTGAATATTTAAGCACTTTATTTTTTATTTTTTTTTACCTTTTTCTGAATCAATTTATGCTGGAAATATCTTTATCTAAAGGGAAACATAGATTACAATCCAAATATAAAAACATAATGGAATATTTTGCAGTAAGGCTCTCAGGCATTCTGTATTGCTTTCATCTATTTATTCTCCTTTGGATCGATGTTTCTAATTATATCTGAGTCAGCACACATGTAGCCTAGGCATCATTTACTCTTCCCACTTTTGCTTCTTTTGTTGAGGAAGTAACCACCTTAAACGTGCATATTAAAATGATTCACCTGAATGATATATGAATTCATTTTAATGAATTAATAAACCCCTGGACTGTAATATTTCAGATGTGTTTGAGCAAGATTTCTGCTCATGTTCAAAACTATATGCACATTCAAAATACAGTATATCTCATCTGTGTTCTCTGAGGTTTGGAGGAGTTGTGATATTGTGAGAAAAATAAAGTGATAATGCAATAGGCTACTACAAGAATAAAGTCACTATATTTCAGAAAATAATTCACCTGCACCATAGTCTGCTGTGCATTACGTGATTGCTCTGTTGATACGGTAGATCTCAGACCTGCTGCCAGACACAGAGCCCCGCTTGGGACGCTGGTCTCTGAATGAGACAGTTTAGGGAAGTGGCTGTAGGCTACGCTGCTCTACATCGGAGGTGGAAACACAAAACTACGCAGAAATAGGGACACATCTGCCGCAGCATACCCACAGCAGAGCACGTCCATTATAACCTGAAGCTGCACAGACCAGGGAAGGCGCGCTGCAGCAGCTCCGTGTCTGTGCCGCTGCTCGTCTCTGTTTTTACAGCGAGTGAGGGACACTAAGTGACGCACAGCTCTGCTTCAGAGCTCCGTGTGTTTGAGTCTGACCCGTAGACTGGAAACGTCGCGTAATGAAAGGTTGACAAGTAAACCTGTGACTGAGGGGGCGCCCTAGGATGATCATGTTTAATAAACACGTTTTATTTCGCTTGTCATTCATAATTCTATTATTAATGGGAAGTAGACCTAAGGGCGACACGGCACCCCCAACACTTTTGACGCCCTAGGCAATCGCCTTGGTTGCCTATAGCAATCGCCGGCCCTGGAGGAGAGAGATGCGCGCTTTCTAGCTGGAAATACAGTCACTATTTTGAGTTTGTGTCCGCTAAAGACGGCAATATTAAGGTTGGTTGTACACTCTGTGCTGGTGGCGACAAAGTGCTATCTAGCTACGAAAACACTACGTCAAATTTGAAGAACCATTTGGAGTCGCAGCACTGCAGTCAAACTTACAGAGCAAGTCCCAGCAGGTGGTGTGAAGCAGAGAGCAGGAGGTCCCCCACCACTCAAACAACAAAAGCTGGACTTCGCTGCAAAACCAGTAAGTGGGGGAGAGTTGAAGCAGTTGGTCGGGCAGTAGGCCTATGTTGTAGGGGAAATGCTGCCCTTAAACACGGTTGACTCTCTCTCTTTCGTGCCATAATAAACCAGATCCTACTACTGGCAACACCGAGCTGCCTCACAGTAAACCAGTTGTCATTTTTATGTTGAGGCTGTGGGGGTGTTGTCGGCAGCTGCTGAATGTAACTAATAAAGTAACTTGTAATCTAACTTCGTTACTTTTAAAATCAAGTAATCTGTAAAGTAACTAAATTACTTTTAAAATCAAGTAATCTGTAAAGTAACTAAATTACTTTTATAATCAAGTAATCTAATCAAGAAATCTAAATACACTGGTTCCCACTTTTTAAAACGTTACATTTAAATTAGGTTAATAACGATCAGTGTTGCCACAGTTACTTTGAAAAAGTAACTTAGTTACTTTACAGATTACTTGATTATAAAAGGCGCACATATACTGAGAGGTTTATGCCTCGACGCAGAGGTCCAGGGTTCAAATTCAACTTGTGATGATTTCCTGCATGTCTTCCCCCTTTCTCACCTAGCTGTCCTGTCAAAATTAAAGGCGGAAAAGCCCAAAAAATTATCTTTAAAAAAGAAAGAATTGCCAGGCAGTAGAAGGGTAGAACCAAGATCTACAGAGATATATTTGCACCTGCAGGGATTATTGATAAAACTGGAATCAAGGGTGCACCTAATCTATTAGAATTAGAGCACTTCAGGCTCCTGTCGGAGCAGTGGGGGGAAAGGTGGAGGGGCACTTGTCATGGCTGTATGATGTCCCATTTCGGTCTGCTGTCTTGTACTGAGGTCTGTTTGAGAGAGTTTGTTCTGATGTGTTATGATGATCTTGATGTTTTTTACTTGGACTGCTGTACCCTGTCTGCACAACACATTTACCCTAACATAATCTTTCTCCATTATGTTTTTAACTCAATGTTTGGCTGTTTCAGATATGCACTAGTAATTTGGCCTCTACTACTATTTTATTTTCTCCACTGTTCATTTGTTCCCTTTGTCAGGCTTGTTGTTCTGTCATTTATATTTTGTTGTTTCAGTCCTGGTGTCTAAGGCAAAGCACTACGAATTGCTCTGTATATAGCTATACTAATAAAGTTGCATTGCCTTGCCAGAGTAACACCAGTGCTACCACCTCCCAGTGCTATACCTTCTACTTTCTAAAACCACACAAATGGGTGACAAATGAACTAAAAACAACATAAAATGTGTTAGTAAAGTGTTATTCCACCAATTATTATTCCAGAAGAATTGGGTTGAACTCTACTGGAGGGAGGAACAGGATTCTTCCAAAACATATTCCCTGATTTTGTGTTTGTGATGATTATGGTGGTGGAGAGCGCTGTCTAAAGCCCGAGACAAGGCCCACAAAAATTAAAAGGTAAGCCAGACCTGTTTCATCATAACCTGGCATAGGTTTATGTAGGAAATATTAGGCGTGAGAGATTCAGCAAGCATCACTCGTAAGCCTTCTAAAATCTGAAAAGTAATTTAAAAGTAATAACCAATTGAAAACTATGTTGAAAATCATAAGTCAAAAGCAATTGTGTGTGATTTATATGGTTGTGTTGAAGTTTTTTTTTTTTTTTTTTTTTTTTTTTTTTTACATTTCAATGAAAGTGAGTTTTGTGATAAACTGTAGTGTAAATAAGATTGTGTTGAAATTGGGAGTTTGTGGAAGGTGACTCCAGCAGTGTTGGTTGTGACTGTAAATAACTCAGTGTATAAATAAGATTGCTTGTTTTGAATTGAGAGCATGCAGCTCAGCATTGTTGTTTAAATAAGAATTAATTGTTAAATAAGATTGGTTTTGTTCAATTGGGAGCGAGCAAGCTCAGCAGTATGGTTTTAAACAGTTTAAAGCATTCATTGGAGCCTATTCTGTAGAGACAGGGAAATTGTGGGGAGGTTTCTTAAACTGAAAAAACTTATCAGAAAGTTTTGTTTGAAAGAAAACATTCACGATTTATGTGTCCGCCTGAAAACGGTAGAAGCTTTTGACTTTGAGTTTTACTCTGTGGCTAAGGGGCTGGGAAATATTTGGTATTAATCACATTTGGTCATTGCATAGTGGAGAGAAAAATTGCCTGTCCCTGTGTGAATAGAAAGAACAGTGGCTCCATCTGGTAGAACTAGAGAATGCAATTTCTGAAGAGGTATGAATGCTGTACAGGGTGTTGAAAGGTTGACTGGATGGCTGGCTTGATTTTTGTGGAAAAGGGTGAAGCAGTGAGAAATTGAACGGTTGAAAAAGTGGAAATTGGTTAATTGGTATGAGTGTCTTTGAAGAGTTGAGCACTGACCCTGAAAGTGTAAAGATGTGGAACGTTTTAAAGTTTGAATAGAGTTTCTCAGTGAATGCATGAATGAGCTAACCTGACTCCTCCAGATGGATCGCTTCGCATTTGCTCGGCATATCCATCTGGGAACTTACCGTTGGAGAACTTTTGGGAAGGGGCAAAAATACTGGTTAGCTGATTGGATAAACCATCTGTCTATCACCTATGTTGGTGATAGACGGGCCAAATCAATCAATCAGATCAACGAAGCGTATGAAAATACAACCGCAAGCCCCTGCTGCTGCAGGCAAAGCATAGCTAGTTAGCTCAGCAAGTAAGCAACATGTCGGTAAAGGATATTTGCCGTTTGTGTAACGAGAATTTAGGAATAAAAGGCACCCTTTCAGGTTCCTGGTCCATATTCCAAAAGAAGGATCCAAGAGAAAAAAGCATTAGTGAGCGGCTAACAGAATTAGGGCTACCGCCAGGGACGGACTGGGGCTAAAAAACAGCCCTGGACTTTCTCCCAAATAGACCCATCATCTGGCCATTCGCCCGTAGCCGTGCGTGACAGACACTAGCCAGGATGTCCTGATACTATGCCACAATACTGTAGTCTATCAGACAAGGTATTCACAGCAAGTAACATCTCAAAACCAATGATGAGAATTGGGGTTGTGTTTATAAATGAAGCCTCAGCCTTCAAATAACTAAAAATGTACAATGCCATTACATCTGCATTGAAAATAAAATACAAATAATGAAATGTCACTGGCTACAGAAACCCCAAATTACACAAACTTGTAATTATAAAACAGTACAGAGTATTACTGACAACACTTTCAGAGATAAAGTAGGCTACTTGCTGTACCTGAACATGGGGGTTAGATATTCTGTAGGCCTATACCAAAACTACACTGACAGTGTTAGTTACTATATACTATAACTATTCAAATATAAATGTATATAACATGTTTTGCTTTGTGTTAAAGAATTAGCATTGAATAACCTATTTAATATTTTCTCAATGTCATATTACACTTTTGATTCATATTAAGGCTGTGAAATGATGAAAATGTCTAGGCCCTATCAGACAGAAAGTGCAAGCTAGGATTTTTTGGTTAAACTTTTGGTAACATTTGGTGAATTATTTAGCCCCCTTTCCTGTTTGTTAGCACGTTTAGAGTGGTATGCATACCTGATGTTTTACTGTTTCATTTAATACCATAGTCTTCATCCTAGCAGCAAAGTGAGCTCACTACAACCTCTCATATACAACCAAGTGAAATTGTGGTCAAACCGCGATTCATTTCTAACGCGTTTAATGTTTCAAATTAACCAAACAGAAATTATTAAATACGTTAAGTTTGACAGCACTAAATGACACGATCATTTTCATAATCATGATGCACACTCATGTTGAGCTGACTATGCAATTCGCTAAGATAGAGATAAAGGCAGCCTACAATGTTTCCTGCTCCTGGGATTTACCAGTGTTGCTGATGTGAAATTAACTCACGTCAAAGAATTTCTAATATACTCACGTCTAATGATGTAGGCCGACTCTTCTTCTTCAGTTTTATTTTTACACGTAGCATATAGGCCTAAGTGATTGTATTTGCGCCCCCTGCTGTTGGCTGTTAATATCGCTTTAATAGACTTTTTTGTGCCGACGGCCATCGGTTGGACGGCCTTTCTGGACTTTTCCAGAACGCACAGATTGTCAGTCCGTCCCTGGCTACCGCTGTCTGAAATTACTGGTTAGCTGATTGGATAAACCATCTGTCTATCAACACCTAAACCCGCCTCAAAACCAACGCTGATTGGTTGGTCGTTTGGCGAACGGCTCCAAATTTTCCCTATCTCAAGATGCCAGACCGATCTGCGAGTGGAAAACTGGAGCTCGCCAGATCAGGACGGTCTCACCAGGCTATGAATGAGCAGCCAGCATTTGAAAATTTATGAAAATGTGTCAACTTTGAACATTCAGTCCATCATCTTAAAGGGGGCAAAATGCCTGCTAAACATTGAGTATTTAAAATGATTAGTTTTCTTCGATTACATCTTCTATTTCATGTTTAGTGTTGTTCTATAGGGACAGAAATTGAGAATACCTTACAGTTTTAGTCTTGTTTAACTTTAAATCCATTTTTCCTGTCCAAATACATTAAGTTTAAATTATTCTTCCAACAAACAAACTTTTATTGTCTCCCGTGTTAATGAAGAACTATCCAGGAGGCATGGGGGTTTTCACACCTCATTTAAACACAAGCAGACAGATTGAATGTATGTAAATTTACTCAGAGTTTTTGTGAATGAATGCTTGTTGCTCAATGTTTCAGGCAATTGAGATAAGTGCATTTTATTTTTGAAGATAAGTGCGTTTTATTTTGATTCATCTGTTATTTTTTCTTTTCTTTTCTTTTTGGTTTGTTGCTTTGAGTAGGATTGAGACAAGCCCATTGCAAGTCAAAACAGCAGCTGTTAGAACTTTTTCACACATATTCTTTAAGTCACACTCATGAAATTGATAGCCATCAAAGCCTACTCTCATCAATGCAACTCCCCCATCCTACCTGTGAAGAGAGCCCAATGGGGGGTGGAGATAAATTTAGCAGTATGGAAAAATAATTTGAGATGCTTCAAGCAATTTAACCTTAGCTAAAATTGTACCAAAATGAATTTAAGATTCTAGGGGTTTTCAATGGATACATTTATAAATGCATATTTGGAACTGATGTAAGACATGAAGTTTGAAGTATCAACCCCCTAACCCAGTAAAGATCTTTAAGAGTTTTCTAACACAAAGTAGAAACCAACGGCAGTTTGCAAGGTCTGCACTACAAACATTTCCAACGTCAACCACCACAACGTCGAATTTCATCAGACTCTTCAAATCGAGAGAGATTCGGGTTCCAGTCCCCATATTCAGCTGAACCACTATTTGGATGTTTGTGATGGACAGAACTCCCTTCAGTTTTGGGCCATGAATAAGCACACCCTCCCCTCTTTGTTCAAGGTGGCGGTAAGAGCAAATAAAACTAGGCACACATACAAATACATATTACACACACAACACAAACTGCACTCTATCTCACACAACACACACACACACACACACACACACACACACACACACACACACACACACACACACACACACACACACACGCAGACGTAAAAATGTGAATAAAGCTAGGCACACATAGGGTGTGCCTTTCTTGCACTCTCTCCACGGACGCATGTCGGCTCTCGGGCGCTGTTGCTATGATACCGGCGGGATGAATGAGTCTTGCGCCGGACGAAAATCTAAAATGGGTTGGTCTGAAGTAGCTACATTATTACTCACAGGTGTGGTTTGGGCGTAACGTGCAATAAACCAATCAGAGCGTCATCTCACGTTCCCTTTAAAAGCCAGGCGTGCTTGTTCCATGGCGGATTGCTATTATAACGGCGGATTTGCTAAGCGCACGCTCTTAATACATCCATGGGCGCACGCCAGGAGGAGACCGACGTTTGCTATTGATTTTTCTTTTTGACAAAATGTAAATAAAGAAATGTCACAAAAACATACTTTCCGATGTTTTGGGTTCACTCTCACTGAATCACGACGTTATGAATGCATGGTGATATTTTTGCAATGTAGTCTAATATATAGACCGAGATGACCTCACTATAGACGATGCAGCTCCTCTGTCTCTCCTCTCCCGTGCTGCTGCTGGGGCACTTGGGTTAAGTGGCATCGGCACATGCAGTACAACATCACGTCTCCTTAAGTCCTCTAATATTTCCTCATTTATGTCATCAACACATCCATGATTCATGGAAATGTTGTGTAAAACATATAAAATAAAACATATTTGTCCTTGTATTTATGTATGGTTTGCAAAAATGGGAACTGCTGGGTCCGTGAGATGAGAGAAGCAAAATGTATGCGCAGTGTGCACGCTCTACATTACGGTCAAGCATGCGCCCTTAAAATAGCATCTGAATAACACAACACTGACTTCAGACTAGGTTTTTCCTGGTCTGTGGCGCAATTGTTTTCTGAAACTGCAAAATAGGGAACTAGGGAACGTGTGCGCCGGAACACGCCTCCTCTTTTTGCTGAACCGCCCCCGGGAGCGCATGTTCATTCCCTAATTTACCGACGTGCGTCTGTGGAGGGAAAAGTCCGCTGTGCGTCGGGTGCAAAATAGGAATGATACATGCATCGGTGTACAAAGCCAATTGCGCTGAGTGCAAGATAGGGCCCTCTATCTATCTATCTATCTATCTATCTATCTATCTATCTATCTATCTATCTATCTATCTATCTATCTATCTATCTATCTATCTATCTATCTATCTATCACACAGTGTCTTTATTACAACAAACTCTCATGTGTGGTAACAGCAGCAGGAGTACCAGTAGCAACAGAGCTATATACAGGTACAGATACCTACCAATAACAGCTGTGTGTGTCACTCAAGTCAACCTGAGGGAGTGGGAAAGTATGGAGTGTTGTTTCAGTTGATTTATTTTAAACAAGCATTCTCCCAAGGCTTTTAGTTTGACAATCAACCCTGACAATGGCTTATACAACAGGCTCCTACACCTTCTTTCACAGGTAAAATTAAGATTAGATAAAAAGTTCACACAGAACACAGATATCTACACAAACTAATCCAAGCTCTATTTTCTAACCAAAGAAAACTCTGAGGGTGTGGCAGATTTGCCTTTACGTCTGAATCATAGAATCAGTCATGTAAAAGAGACATCATTCATCTGTGGACCAGCCTCTAATCCCTGCCCATTCTTATCCTAAATGAATAAAACCCTGGACATAAAGGGCTACAATATCATTTTTGTAATCAAGCAAGAACATCTCACAGATCACCAGAGGATATTAGATATTGGACTAAAGTGTTCTGGCTTGTATTCACTATGGTACAACTGAGATGGCTGTGGACCCATGCTCTGTGTTTAGTGACCATGGCTACTTCAGGTAAGAAATACTCATGCATTAACAACTGCTTGGAAGAATAAAATGATATGATGGTTTTTGCATATTTTAGCCCATTTACTTACATTTACTTACAGTAATTATGGTATGGTTCTCTAAAATGTGAATCTTTGGTGATTTATTGATCATGCTCAAGATACTACAGTTTTTAAATGCCAAAATTCTAGTGGCAAAATGAACATGGAGGTATGAATGAAGTGTCTCAATGGCCGATCAGAGGCCATAACTCTGGGTTGACTCCATGTAAAACTGCTTGATATCCAGCTGGGTTCTAAGAGTGACGATGACTATGACAGTCCCCTTCTATTAATTTCCACATTTTTGAGGGTGCAAGGCTGTGGCCATATCCAGGGCTTTGAAGTGACAAATCAGATTGGAAACATCAATGTGTGAGTGATATTCTGGTACATGTTTCTCACTCAATTTAACAAATAATATGTCACATTTAAACCCGTAGGGCTTCTGGCTCTTCAGTCTCTTCATCTGCATGACATTCTCAGTGAAGAGATAGCCAACCCTACAGCCTTTTACTTGCCACTGGAGATTACCAACAGAGACTTCACCGCTGCACTGCTCAACTCAGCATCTGAAGAATATCAGACAATGTATAAAGAAGTCTGCGACCTGGTAAGATGAATAAAAATAGATTATGATAAATTCACTTTAGTACCACCAGGGCTGCACCATTGAGGACAGTGAATTCAAGTACTGCAACCTGAAACCAGTGGCGGATGCAGAACGTGAATCTAGGGTGTCCTGAAATCAAGTTGTCCCGAATCCAGGAAATATGAAGCTTTCTTTAAAAAAAGAAGCTGTTGTAGTTGTGAGAAACTTTCAATCTGCCAGACCCCAGAGTGCTGGGACAGTTAAAACACAAGCTCCTTACAGTTTGATCTACTGAATACTATTCGAATATTTCTAAACAATAATAACAAATTAAATTTGAATGGTACTGTAGAGGACATAGGCGCTGATAGGTGGGTGCTCCGGAGCTCGAGCACTCACGGAAAATAGGCTACTGAGCATCCACGTGTGCCAGACTGCCAGTAGGCTCCATTCTTTTAAAATTAAACATTGCAGTTGGTGCTAAGTGATCGCGGTTAGGTGTCAGTTAAACTTTTCTTATCTGTATTTGTGAGAAGTGGCGCTGTCCTGAGTTGAAAGCCTACTTGATGGCTTTATTATCGAGTTAAAAGGCGTGTGTGTTCGTGTCGGCCACTGAGCACCCACGGAGGAAAACATAAATCGGCGCCTATGATAGAGGAAGACTGACAGATCTAATATACATCCATCCATCCATCTTCGTCCGCTTATCAGTGTCGGGTCGCGGGGGGAGCAGCTCCAGCAGGGGACCCCAAACTTCCCTTTCCCGAGCCACATTAACCAGCTCTGACTGGGGGATCCCGAGGCGTTCCCAGGCCAGGTTGGAGATATAATCCCTCCACCTAGTCCTGGGTCTTCCCCGAGGCCTCCTCTCAGCTGGACGTGCCTGGAACACCTCCCTAGGGAGGCGCCCAGGGGGCATCCTTACCAGATGCCCGAACCACCTCAACTGGCTCCTTTCTAATATACATGTTATAATTTATTTACAAGAGTGTCAAAGGGAGAGACGGGTATCTCTCTGTCCTGTCATACACTGCTCTCCCTCTCCTCTGCCTGCTCCGTGGCCGGTGTGTGTGTGTGACAGCCCGGTCAGCGAGTTTATGTTACTCCCGTAATCTCTTTTTTTTTAATATATGTTTATTGAGCACCAACCATACAAAGTGTACACAATGTGAAACAGTACTTATAACTATGCAACAGTGTTCACATTTTTTCATTTTTTGCCCACACTCCCCCTCACCTCCCCACAGTACACTATCCCTGACCCCTACATGGGGTCCCACACCCTGGTGCCCCCCGCTCTTAGATAACAAACAATACAAAAAAAATGCATTGGTGGTTAGTTACACTGTAAATCCAGAGGACATAAACATTTCACTCATCAGGCATGTTATCTAGGGAGTCCACGATGGAAAGCAAGGGGTTCCAAGTTTTATCAAATCTCCCCAAAGAGCCTCTAAGGGAGAACCTTAGCCTCTCAAGTTTTAGATTATGTAGGATTTCCTTAATCCATCTGTCATATGATGGAGGTAAGGCCTGCTTCCAGGTAAGTAAGATCAGTCGCCTAGCAAGCAGGGTGCACAAGGCCAAAGCATGTTGTGCATCAGCTGTTAGGATGCTGCCATGTGATATTCCAAAAAGACAAAGGATTTGGGTTTGTTACATAATGGTAGGCTGTATGAAGAGTGTCAAAATTTTTAAACCAAAAGTCTGCTAGCTTTGAACATGACCAAAACTTGTGAATGAAGTCTGCAGGAGATTGGTAGCACCTATTAAAGACATCTGCAACATCGGGGTAGAACTTAGACAATCTGTGGTTAGTGTAGTAAGTCCTATGTATTAGTTTACATTGAATCAGTCCGTGCCATGCACAGATGGAAGAGTTATGGACTAACTCCAGAATCTGGTTCCATTGGTCTTCCAATGCCCCAAATCCTGCTCCCATAAATCTCTGTTTTTTTTCGGAAAATTAGAGAGAGTGAAATTAAGGGCTTTAAAGATATAAGAGATAGCCCCTCTCTGATTGGTGTTTACTTTGAGAATCGTGTCTACCAGAGTCTCTGAAGGGAGACCTGGAAAGTCAGGGAAATTTCTTTGTACAAAATGCCTAATTTGAAAGAAGCCAAAAAGGTGAGCAGAAGGAAGTTGAAATTTGGCTGACAGGTCAGCGAAAGACATGAAGGTACCATTGTCATAGAGGTCTTTGATAGCCGTGATACCTCTGTCACTCCAGAGTTGAAAGGCAGAATCCATAATAAATGGTTTGAAACTATGATTGTGGGCTATAGGGGCAAGGATGGAGGGATGCTTCAGGCCAAAATGCTTTCTGAATTGCATCCATATTTTAAGCGATTGAATGACTACAGGGTTAACGCTAATGTCAGTAGCTGACATTGGAAGTTGGGAGCATAACCATGACTGTAATGAGGTTTTAGAGGAGGAAAATTCTACTTGGACCCAGGCTGGCTGATCGGCCGCGGATTCGACTGTCCAGTATAGGAGTTTTTGAATGTTAGCAGCCCAGTAGTAATGTAGAAAATTGGGGAGGGCTAGCCCCCCGGACCTTTTAGGGAGCTGCAAAATATTTTTCTGCATGCGCACTGGTTTATTACCCCAAAGCAAATGAGAGATTAATGTATCGACTTTGGCAAAAAACTTCTTTGAAATAAGTACAGGGATATGTTGGAATAGGTAGAGAAACTTTGGGAGGATGGTCATTTTGATTAAGTTGACCCTGCCAGCTAAGGAGAGGGGCAGAGTAGACCACTTGTTGAAGTCTTCCTCGACTTTTTTAAGCAAAGGGTTGAAATTGCTATTAAAAGTGTTTGCCAAGGACCCGGTGATGAAAATACCCAAATATTTGAAGCCTTGGTCCACCCATTTAAAAGGGGCTACATGGTTTGGCAGTTTACCTACTAGGTTGTTGATTGCGAATGACTCACTCTTCCCAAAATTTAGTTTATACCCTGACAGTTGGCCAAATTGTTTTAAGATTTCTAAAATTACGGGGAGAGAATTAGCAGGGTTGGATACATACAGAAGCAAGTCATCCGCGTACAGTTATAGCTTGTGTACCGTACCCTGACGTGAAATGCCCTCAAAATTTGATTTCAGATCTTAGCCAGATAGCCAAAGGCTCAATGGCTATGGCAAACAGTAAGGGGGACAGTGGACACCCTTGTCTTGTGCCGTGGTGAAGTTGAAAAGAGGGTGAGAGCACGTTGTTTGTTTGTACAGATGCTACTGGGGAGGAATATAACAACTTTACCCATGATATGAAAGCTGAACCCAAACCAAATCTATCCATCATTTCGAAAAGAAACTCCCACTCCACCCTATCAAAAGCTTTCTCAGCATCCAGCGACACCAATATCTCAGGGGTGCTGGGGCTGGGCATGTTCAGAATGTTTAGGAGTCTCCTGGTGTTGTGAAATGAGTGCCTCCCCAGCATGGAGCCTGTTTGATCTGCTGAAATTATCCCTGGCAAAACCTTCTGAAGGCGGAGGGCCAGAATCTTAGCAAGAATTTTGTAATCCACATTTAATAATGATATGGGTCTGAAGTTACTGCAAAGTAGGGGATCTTTGTCCTTTTTTAGGAGAAGAGTAATTGTGGCATTGGTCAGGGTTGGAGGAAGTCGGCCAAGTGACAGGGCCTCATTATACATGTCACTTAAAACTGTAGAGAGAAGTGGGGCAAATTTCTTGTAAAATTCTACTGTGAATCCATCTGGACCAGGTGATTTCCCACTCTGCAATGTAGTTATCGCCCCCATGATCTCGATCGTGGAAATTGGCTTAGCTAAATTCTCCACTAGCCCCTGATCCACTTTAGGGAACTCGATAGTGCTTAACCCACTTGCTGAACTGACGTGAGGGTGATCGGAGGCATATAGATCAGAGTAGAATTTGGAGAATGTTTCATTAATAAGCTTTGGGTCAGTGGTAGTGGCGCCTGATGAAGATATAATACTAGGAATGAACCTAGATGCTGCTGCAGCTCTGGCTTGCTGGGCAAGGAGTTTGCCAGCCTTGTCCCCTGACACAAAAAATCTTTGTCTCGACTTGAGCAGTTGCATTTCTGCATCGTTTGAGATTAAAAGGTTGAACTCAGTCTGATAATGTAGACGCTTCTTATATCTCATTTTGGATTGGAAAGAAAGTCTCAAAACCTATAGGAAGGCCATAAGAAAGGCCAGATCAGACTATTACTCATCACTAATAGAAGAAAATAAGAACAACCCAAGGTTTCTTTTCAGCACTGTAACCAGGCTGACAGATAGTCACAGCACTAGTGAGCCATCTGTTCCTCTAGCTCTGAGTAGTGATGACTTCATGAGCTTCTTTAATGATAAAATTATAACAATTAGAGATAAAATCTATCACCTTTTGCCCTCAACTTCTAACGGTTCACCTTTAAACGCAGAACCGCTAGAAAGAACGACTATTCCCGACATATACTTAGACTGCTTTTATCCTATAGACCTTCAACAATTAATGTTAAAGATATCCTCAGCTAAGCCATCTACCTGTCTCTTAGAGCCCATCCCAACGAGACTACTCAAAGAAGCATTACCCGTGGTTAACACTTCATTACTAGATATGATCAATATGTCCTTATTAACAGGTTATGTACCGCAGTCATTTAAAATAGCTGTGATAAAACCTCTTCTGAAAAAACCCACTCTCGATCCTGAGGTCTTAGCAAACTATAGACCTATATCTAACCTTCCCTTTCTATCCAAGATCCTTGAGAAGGTAGTTGCTAATCAATTATGTGATTTTTTACATAGCAATAGTTTATTTGATGACTTTCAATCAGGATTTAGAAAGAATCATAGCACAGAGACGGCACTGGTGAAAATTACTAACGACTTTCTAACTGCTGCAGACAAAGGACTTGTCTCCATTCTTGTTTTACTAGATCTTAGTGCTGCATTTGACACTATTGACCATACAATCCTGTTACAGAGATTGGAACATTTAGTTGGCATTAAAGGAATCGCTCTAAGCTGGTTTAAGTCTTATTTCTCTGATCGATCTCAATTTGTTAATGTTAATGATAAATCCTCCAAGTACGCTAAAATTAGCCATGGCCTTCCACAAACCAATTCTATTCTTCTTATATATGCTTCCTCTTGGTAATATTATTAGGAAACACTCAATTAACTTTCACTGCTATGTGGATGACACCCAATTATACTTGTCAATCAAACCAGACGAAACCAGTCAGCTAGCTAAACTTCAAGCGTGCATTAAAGATATAAAATCCTGAATGACCTATAATTTTCTGATGTTAAACTCTAACAAAACTGAAGTTATTGTGCTGGGCCTTAAACACCTCCGAACCTCATTATCTAAAGACATAGCTACTCTGGATGGTATTGCCCTGGCCTCCAGCACTACTGTCAGAAATCTAGGGGTTATTTTTGATCAGGATATATCCTTTAACACCCATCTAAAACAAACCTCAAGAACAGCCTTTTTTCATCATTGTAACATTGCCAAAATTAGGAATATCCTGTCTCAAAACGATGCTGAAAAACTAGTCCATGCATTCGTTACGTCCAGGCTGGACTATTGTAATTCCCTACTGTCAGGTTGCTCAAATAAGTCCCTTAAGACTCCCCAGCTGATCCAAAATGCTGCAGCGCGTGTTATCACAAGAACTAAGAAAAGAGATCATATTTCTCCTGTATTAGCTTCTCTGCATTGGCTTCCTGTAAAATCCAGGATTGAATTTAACATCCTTCTCCTGACCTACAAAGCTCTAAATGGTCAAGCACCATCATATCTAGAATTCAATTCAATTCAATTCAATTTTATTTATGTGTCCTGCTGAACCCTGCTGCTTTCTGCTACGTCCATCCATGCTCTGCTGGGCCACGCTACATCCTGTAACGCCCTGCAGCGCACTGATATGACATGAACTACTACGACTACCATTTGAAGTCACTGTTCCATTATTAATGTGACTATTACTGCCACTGTTCATCGCATCCCCAACCGGCACCGTCAGACACCACCTACCAAGAGCCTGGGTCTGTCCGAGGTTTCTTCCCAAGAGGGAGTTTTTCCTCGCCACTGTCGCACTGCTTGCTCTTGAGGGAATTACTGTAATTGTTGGGGCTTTGTAAATTATAAAGTGTGGTCTAGACCTACTTTATCTGTAAAGTGTCTCGAGATAACTCGTGTTATGATTTGATACTATAAATAAAATTGAATTGAATTGAATTGAATTATAAAGTGAGGGGTCTGGGTTACTTGCATAGCTATCATCAATTTCCAGAATCTTTTGTGCTAGCTCAGTTTTTCTAGACAGTTTTTAGAATTCATATTATGGCAAGAACCAATCAGCTAAGTAAAGAGAAACGAGTGGCCATCATTACTTTAACAAATGAAGGTCAGTCAGTCCGGAAAATTGCGAAAACTGTGAATGTGTCCCCAAGTGCAAACGCAAAAACCATCAAGCGCTACATCGAAACTGGCTCACATGAGGACCGCCCCAGGAAAGGAAGACCAAGAGTCACCTCTGCTGCTGAGGATAAGTTCATCCGAGTCACCAGCCTCAGAAATCGCAAGTTAACAGCAGCTCAGATTAGAGACCAGATGAATGCCACACAGAGTTCTAGCAGTAGACACATCTCTAGAACAACTGTTCAGAGGAGACTGCGCGAATCAGGCCTTCATGGTCAAGTAGCTGCTAGGAAACCACTGCTAAGGAGAGGCAACAAGCAGAAGAGATTTGTTTGGGCCAAGAAACACAAGGAATGGACATTAGACCACTGGAAATCTGTGCTTTGGTCTGATGAGTCCAAATTTGAGATCTATGGTTCCAACCGCTGTGTCTTTGTGCGACGCAGAAAAGGTGAACGGATGGATTCTACATGCCTGGTTCCCACCATGAAGCATGGAGGAGGAGGTGTGATGGTGTGGGGGTGCTTTGCTGGTGATACTGTTGGAGATTTATTCAAAATTGAAGGCATACTGAACCAGCATGGCTACCACAGCATCCTGCAGCGACATGCCATCCCATCCGGTTTGCGTTTAGTTGGACCATCATTAATTTTTCAACAGGACAATTACCCCAAACACACATCCAGGCTGTGTAAGGGCTATTTGACCAAGAAGGAGAGTGATGGAGTGCTGCGCCAGATGACCTGGCCTCCACAGTCACCGGACCTGAACCCAATCGAGATGGTTTGGGGTGAGCTGGACCGCAGAGTGAAGGCAAAAGGGCCAACAAGTGCTAAGCATCTCTGGGAACTCCTTATTATTTTATTTTATTTCACACTTTTTTGTTAAGTACATAATTCCACATGTGTTCATTCATAGTTGTGATGCCTTCAGTGAGAATCTACAATGTAAATAGTCATGAAAATAAAGGAAACGCATTGAATGAGAAGGTGTGTCCAAACTTTTGGCCTGTACTGTATATGAGTAATATACTTGACAAAAAAAAGGAAAAACAGACAGGTGTTTGTAAATAAAAGGAGAAAAGACAGGTAGAATAGTACAGCAGTAAGTATATATGTGCTCAAAATTATATAAATGTCCATGCTGTCAGTTGTCACTACAGTGTACTATCGTGTCTATATTTCGAAGCTAAGGTATAAGGTGTTGATCTGTATTTATTCTGTGTTTCTTCTCTTGCAGTTAGAAAACATCTATGGCTGCCCTGACCATGATAAATGTCCAACAAATACCTTCTATGGAGGTGTTCGGGCAATAACGTTCAGGTATCATCAATATCATTGATCTCTCAATCAGGGAGGACTACATTTGGATGTATACGCTATGCCAGATGATAGTGGCAGGCAACACAGACTCCACTTCCTAATAGCAGAAGGTTGTAAATGTTGCTGCACTATTCCAGTATTCTAGCATCAATACTTAGTATTTTATGGAAGTAGGTGTAGTTATTTTCAAAAAGAGTTGAAATAATTCTCTGATCAGAATATCCCAAATGCTGAATATAGTTGTGTATAACTTCTTCTTTACCACTCTATAATAAAACTTTCTTTCACAGCTCTGGATCAGTGATTGCAAATGCAACTATAGTCTTCAATACCGTCTCTATCAATCCAAGCATTGTCCATATATTCTTTCAGCTAAATGCTAACACGGTCAAACCCCAAACTCTCCAACTTAATCTGGACTATACAACCAGTAAGATCCAATTTTATACATTATATATAATATACAATATATACATTATATAATTCCAACTGTTCCTCTTTAGTGATGTACATGTTGTGTGTGGTGTTCTACATATGGAATCAGTACTTCTTGTTTTTCTTCAGGTGCCCTAATCACATATGCTACAGTGCCTAAGACTACTACATCCACAACTACTGCCACCACCACAACCCCTACTACAACAACACCTACCACAACTACCGCAACACCCACAACATCTACAACTACTACCACAACATCTACAACTACCACACCTATAACCACAACTGCCACACCTACAACCACAACAACCACACCTACAACCACAACAACCACAACACCTACAACTACCACACCTACAACAACGACCACAACGCCTACAACAACCACAAAATCTACAACTACCACACCTACAACTACAACATCTACAACACCTACAACAACACCTACAACTACCACACATACAACAATGACCACAACTCCTACAACAACACCTACAACTACCACACCTACAACTACTACACCTACAACTACCACACATACAACAATGACCACAACTCCTACTACAACAACCACATCTACAACTACAACACCTACAAATACAAGACCTACAACAACTACAACACCTACAACTACTACAACACCTACAACTACCACACCTACCACTACCAAACCTACAACAATGACCACAACTCCTACAACAACCACATCTACAACTACCACACCTACAACTACCACACTTACAACAATGACCACAACGCCTACAACAACCACAAAATCTACAACTACCACACCTACAACTACAACATCTACAACACCTACAACAACACCTACAACTACCACACCTACAACTACCACACATACAACAATGACCACAACTCCTACAACAACACCTACAACTACCACACCTACAACTACTACACCTACAACTACCACACATACAACAATGACCACAACTCCTACTACAACAACCACATCTACAACTACAACACCTACAACTACAAGACCTACAACAACTACAACACCTACAACTACCACACCTACCACTACCAAACCTACAACAATGACCACAACTCCTACAACAACCACATCTACAACTACCACACCTACAACTACCACACCTACAACAACCACACCTACAACTACCACACCTACAACAACCACATCTACAACTACCACACCTACAACTACAAGACCTACAACAACCACAACGCCTACAACTACAACACCTACAACTACTACAACACCTACAACAACCACAACATCTACAACTACCAAACCTACAACTACAACAACCACAACACCTACAACTACCACACGTACAACAATGACCACAACTCCTACAACAACCACATCTACAACTACCACACCTACAACTACCACACCTACATCTACAAGACCTACAACAACCACAACGCCTACAACACCTACAACTACTACAACACCTACAACTACCACAACAACTACAACTACTACACCTACAACTACAACATCTACAACTACAACAACATCTACCACTGCACCCACAACTCCAGCACTCACATCTGCTCATACTAAAATCCAAGATCCTACAACATCTTCAAGCAACGTAATAGTTTTAACCACCAAGACAAATCATGGAAACCATAGTGACATTTACACAACAGATGGAAGAGAAAATCCCACACAAGACCCAGCAGAGAACAACATTACAACTGTGAATCCACATGAAAACCCCACAGATTCTCACACTGTTTCAACTGGAAAGCCCAATGATCCCCTGACATCAAGTGGCAGCAGCGATGGGAGCAGGGAATGGATACCTGGATGGGGTATTGCCCTCTTAGTATTAGCTTCTGTCATCTTGTTGCTACTCATAATTATCTTCATCATGATGGTGAGTTATCAAGCAGGTTAAACACAATATACTTCTTCATTCCACAGTTTTTGTTACTAGGTTCTATATGACATGTTACCGTAACTGGTTTACATATACTGTACAATCTTATACTTAGAAAATCTGGCTACAGGCACCGCCAGCTGACAGTCCTTTCAGACGACTAGCTAAATTTAGGGAAAAAATCGTGGTAAAACACTCCCAGGGAACAAACAAGCGTTTCCTGGGTGAAAGTATTCTGTTTTCACTGCAAAGTGAACTCCGCTCTCCGGCTTGAAAGCTTTATGATTTATGTAGACACCATGTTTTGCAATTTCATTTTAAGATTATTTTCCATTAGACATTGAAATTCATAAATAAGTGTTTTGGCATGGCTGGCCGAGTGGCACTATATCCATGGCATTGAAGGGAATTTAATTCTTGCATGTTTTGTTTTGTTGTGCATGATCAAAAAACATCCCCCCCCTCTGCTTTTTCCACAAATGACCCTGTGTGTAAGAGCCAGAGGCCTGCCTGGTATTGTGAGTCCCAACTCACTGGTGCAGTGCCATAATTATAGCTGCACTAGCCAATATTTTTATGTTAATGTAACAATGGAACAAGTGATTATGTTGAATGTGAAAGGTGTTGTTCAGAGCCCAGAGAGCTTTTTGGACTCTTTCGGCTCATTGTTTTGGTTTTACAGCAAACTTTACTGTCTTTCTTCAGTCCCACAGTTATCATCAGTGTTGTTTCCAGTAGCGGCTGGCAGCTGTTTTCAGTGAAAAAGCTCTAAACTGAAGTAGGGAGTGATAGACATGTTTTTATGTGCATATAATGGAATAAATGGGCAGCCATGTTTGGTTCACTCTGTTTACAACTGTTTACAGTATACATTCATGGGGCAGCATCGTTTAAAGTGCATGTTCCATTACATGACAGAATACATCATAGCCAGCCTGTCCAATTCTGATGGCTGCTCCAAATATGACAGAAATGTAGCTGTCTTTTGCCTTTGTGGCCCTTATACCCCAAATTCCAATGAGTGCTGGTTTCATTTTGGTCTGTGTGAGAATTAGTGCTGGAGTTTAGGATGGTATAGGATCACTCTTTTGACCTTAGACACCTTTTATAGACCATATCATTTGTTGGAGGAATTTGAGACATAGCTTCCTGATATGGAAGTTCACTACTTTCTACTCTTTGAACTGTTTCAGTTGGTTCGATGGTGTTGTAAGAAAACAGAAAGTGATCAAATGGACACTACTGAGGATCCATATTACACTAAACAGAAACAACCACCCCAGGACCCTCTGCCTGTGTACTCACCTCAATCTCCAGCGACACAGAATCCGGGGTCGGCCCCTGTCATTGTTGTAAGTAGTGCACAGTGTTATTTATTATTTGTATTACTCTGTAAATTAAATGACACAGTTACAAGCATTTAAACACATTTGGTCCTCTCATGTTTTCTTTAACAGGGGGGCACACCTAAAAAGAACAGGACTGGGTTCTATAAAGTAAATCCCTGAGAGTCACTGGATAAATGGGAGCCATCAAGCAGCAGGTAGCCCACTTAATTCATCCAAGTATGTTGATAGGTGCCCAGGTGTATGGGAATACACCTTTTTTTTTTCACGCAGTGATCTGTCCACAAGTACTTTAAAGCTAACCTCAAACGAAAGAGTTAATTTGTAAAAACAGATAAAAGTCATTCTAACAATTACAAACCAACACTAGTTTGATATTCTGTTGACTGCACAATGAAAAAAAACATGATTTATGAAAAAAGTAATATATACTGTATATTTATATTGTGATGTGTTTAGAATGATGGGATATTTGATGAATGTTACCATGTGAATCCTAATCCTTTGCTCCGAGGCAGTTAGTTCTGCTATGCTAGGTGTGGTAGACTGTTTGATCTATCCAACATGCTTTTATACTGAATAAGGTAGCTTTGATTTAAAAAAAAAGGTTTTGCCTGTATCCGTGAAGTCCTTTGATGCTTTGATTAACATTTTCATGGAAATAAAACATTCATTTTTAAACTTGTATTGAATTAGATGCTTGTGAAAACCACATATCTTGAAAATGGTGGGTTTTACATTGCCAGATTTGAGTTAAATGCATGTTTATGAAAATGCACTATCTCCATAGTTTGTGAATTTTTTAAAAACTTTTTTTGAAAAGTTGAAACATTTTCTTTTATGGGTTTAGGAAATTATCCTACCCAATGTATTATCTTCATAATATGCATTGTCACCAAGAGCAACACAAGAATAGTTCCTGAAGAGTTGACATACAGGCGTTTCTATTTGCAGCAACATTATAATAAATGGCTAAATAAATACATACAGTTGAATTCGGACAGCATGTTTTGAAACTGATAGTTATCTAATGCTGTGTTGAAATGCAGAGGGAGTGAATTGACTCTGGCCTCTCCCTATCTCTCAACAATAGGCCTTAATCACAGTTTACTTATCATTACTTTTGTTTGACACCTACACCAAGGTGCTGTCTGACAATACAAGGCGGATGGGCTTTGTGAGTTTATTAAACAAAGGCATGCCTTCTATAAATGAAAATGTACTAACAATGGGTTCAGAGCACATAGTTTAAAAAAACAAATCTGCAACAATTCTGATAAGCTTCTAGGTTTCTGTTCACAAGTGTTAGAGTCCCACTGGATCTGATTTGTGTTTGTCCTTCCATGCAGACTGCGGTGAGCAGAGACAGAGGCAGAGTAAAGAAACATGAACTCCATCAACAGTGAAAAACAGCATGGATTAACAATTATGTAGTTATTTATGGTTTTGTATTTATTGTTTTATTTTTGCTATATTTCAGTTTTTTACAGGATGTGGAACTTGAAACATATAAGTATAATATAAATATTGTAAATACTAAGGTAGATAATGTCAACAGTGTTTTTCTGCATAGCAAGTTTTCTCTAAAAGCCAATGATAAATAACTGATCTAGTGTTTTCTTTAATGATGTTCCCTGCACAATTTTAGGAACATTAATTCACACAATAAATTAACACAGGAAATAAATATGAATGCCTGAATTATTACTATATCTGTTAGCATTTAAAATGTTTGTTGAATGTTAAATATTGAAAAAATCATATTACTGTAAATCCGTCTCATACGTTGGCCGAGATTATTCAACACAAATACAAAATCTATAACACAAACATAAAAGCTACAACACAAATACAAAAGCTACAACACAAACACATAAGCGACAATGGAATGGTGTGTGTGTGTGTGTGTCTGTCAATTTGATTAAAGGAACAGGCATGTTTGGCCCTTTTACTGTGTATTGCTACCTTCCAGGCAGCTGGGCATCCATTCATTTTCATCCACATTTGCATACATAGCCAGACATCAGAAAAGCACAGAGATCACCAAATATATAGATTGTTAAAAACGACCAGTGCTATGAGACATTCCAGTTTTAAAACAATCTGTCATTCATTCCATTTATAAGGTGTAAAGTATCGGAGGGCAGTCTTTCCAAGTTCAGTATATACCCGAGAGTTAACTGGAGTTAAACAGTCCTGTCTGGTGAGCGGTAGCTTTACACTTTTTTCCAATTGCTAACACACTAAAATGACATGCATAGCACAGTTATTTACAGTAAACTGACACACAGAGAGAAAACCTCTTCTCAAGTCTCCAAAAGTCTAAACACATTTTCTGCTTTACACACAATTTGCGATTCAAAATGTCACTTTTGTTTTCTTTTTCAGTTTACTGTTTTTTGTGAGCATATTTTTGTTCAGTCCAATCTAAATATATCTGCTGTGCATATGTTGCACTGACTTGTTTGGTGAAAAATAAAACAATAAATGTTTCAACAGCATGTGTGTGTATCTGCAAATATTTCTGTGCATGTGAACAATCTGAAGAATTTTCTTCAATTTGAACTATTTTAGTATTATAGTAAAGCATACTAAAGATGAGAGTGCTTTCCATTATGCCAAACAGTGTGTAGATGGTTAGACAAAAATCTGGTAATATGAATGAAGTGTGTGCTATTTGGTGCAAAAGTTTGATTTTGATAATGCTATGTAGTTTTGGTTGCAGTGCTTCATTTTGCAGGATATATGAGGTATTTTGCAGTTTGGGTGTGTGGTTTGAGTATTTTGATAAAACCAGCCTAGTTTGCAAAATTGTGTTTTAGCAAATTGAAAAAAAAAAAAAAAAAACTAACTGTAAGTTGGAGTAGAGTAGTGATGCACTGAAGCAACTTTTGAAGGATTGTAGGCTACAAATAAATTGCATTAAATGTCCAAACCAAAGAGATGATAGACAGACATTTGCTGCCTGCGCCGGCGCCTACGTTATTCTATTTTTTCTATTTCTTATAATAGTTTTTGTATATTTTTCTTATGTCTATTTAATGTGTATTTGTGTTATTCTGATGTGTGTGAATTTTTATTTTGAGCTGCTGTAAGAAGGGAATTTCCCCAGTGTGGGATTAATAAAGTCTATCTTAACGTATGTTATCTTCTATCCAAAACTCCTGGACCTTATCCCAGGACCGGATAGGGTATGAAGTAATTGGCCGTCCTCTGTCTTACATTTCCAAGAATTTGATTTCTTTCAGACCAGTTCTGTCTAACAGATGGTGAAGTTGCAAATATCTAAAAAGTTTAGATATAGGGATTCCAAATTGCTGTACCACATCCTCAAAGGATTTCAATATGCCACCGAGATACAGATCCTCCAGTGTGACAATTCCCTTTTCCAACCAATCCCTCCAAAAAAGGGGAAGTTCTACCAATACATAACTTTGGATTTTGCTAAACATTAATGAGATATTTAGATATAGATCCAGCTCAAACAGCCGGGCCACTTTGGTCCAAACGATATTTAAGTGAGAGATTATCAGATGTGTTTTTGCCTCACCATACAGTTTGACAGGCTTTGTAAGGGCAATAATGGGGCAAGAACTGTTAGGGTTGTCGGTTTCCAGGGCTGGACTGGCCATCTGGCATACCGGGCATTTTCCCGGTGGGCCGAAGCACTTTTGGACCGAATCGCCGATATAAATAGGCCTTTTTTTATTTTTTGGCCGGGCCGGCCCATAAAGAACTAACAGCGGCCCATTGGTTAATTTTCTGTATTGGCACTGGCCTGACCCAATCAAATCCAGGAACCCCCTTCCCCACTCCGGGCCGCAAATTTATGAATCCCACTATGGCCATGCCTCCCGGCCCTGAGACACGAGCTGTAATAGTTGTGCTGGAAGTTTAGCATCCACGTTAAAATGGACAAACGACCACCAACGCGCAAGGGAGGTGCAGAGAAATTACAGGAGAAAAAGATTAAGGGCTAGATTTATCAAGCCGTTTGCGTCTGTTTCCAGGCGCTAATTGGTCGCAAAGACGGACGTAACCGATGCGGGCTATTTACAAACAGGGCGCACTTGGGTAAAATCGCAGATTGTCTGCCACATGAGCGAGAAGAGACAAGTTGCGCTTTCAATATGCATTCGTGGGAGGGTCGTGGGGAAAGTGGGAGTTCCACCCGAAAAGGTGGGAGGATACAGACTGGTCTCACTGAATTCCGTAAAATGGGCACGGACTGGTAACAGTTCATTCCGTGGTGGTGGTACGGAATGTTTGAAAATTCCGTTCTTCTTGCGTGTCAAGTAAGCCCGTGTTTCTTTTTCGGCAATCCGTGTTCATTTCACGGAATTCTTCCGTGGGCCCATCACGGAATTTGACGATCCGTTGGCGATCCGTGTTCATTTAACGGAATTATTCCGTGGCAGTTTAACGGATTTTGTTGCAATTCCGTGAAACTGCCACGGATTTAGAGTTAAGGGCCCGTGTTCATTTTACGGAATTCTGTGAGATCAGGTTGGAGGATAAGCGCAAAGTGCACCTGATTATATATTCCGTGGTATTTACAAAGACTGTCAGTAAGAGCGCGCCTCTATTCTGCGGGGGAAATTCTCCGCCTCTTAAAAGCAGGTGTAAACCAGCCGCAGTCGAGTTTCCTCGTAGACCTTTATGCCGCTGGTGAAATGGCAACAGTAATTTGAGCAAGACGAAGACATAGGCGAGGCTGAAAATATTTTTAACACAAGAATCACACTTTGTCAGGGAGCACAACATCATTTAGCGTTACGGATCAAGCAGCCATGCAATATTAGAGTTACTGGAAGAAATCAAAGATGAAATTGAATCTCCCACTCAGCGTTCACATCCCATTCCAGCAGTTGTTAAACTCCTCGCTACATTACAAATATTGGCATCAGGATCATTTCAAAGCATTTCATTTCATTTCATAGCATCAGCAGTGGGAATATCGCAGTCTGCACTCAGTCATATCATAGCACCAGTACCGCTTTGCTACAGCGCAATTTACGGTCTAATGGGTGGAGAAAGATGCTGATTGGCTGATGGGTGTCAGGGTTGATAAATACTACGCAAAATGTGGAAGCATAGCGTGCGCTATTACCGAACTCACATAAACAGACGCAGCGCAAACTGCGCTAGTGTTAGTAAATTAGGCCATAAGAATCTATAGGTGGATTCCTCAAAATGTGCCTAAATTTCTGACATGTTTGGGGCTGTAGTAGCTGCTTCAACATCAGCATTACCTGAAGTAGTGGAAGGAGAAGAGGTGGCTGGCTATAGAAGCAGAAACAACATGATCAAGACAGGGAAGAAGGAGGCGAGTGACCATGACCATGGGAGCAAGTGAGGAAAAGATGGAAGAGAGAGTAGATGACGATGTGAAGAAGTAGGCAAATTAACAAGGACTCTCAGGAAGAGAGGGAGGCTGTGTGTGTGTGTGTGTGTGTGTGTGTGTGTGTGTGTGTGTGTGTGTGTGTGTGTGTGTGTGTGCGCGCGCCTCACGTCATAACAACAACAAGCAGTTTGGCTGTAACATTAAAATTAGTGGCTGTCATGTAACCTAACTGTTTAAGCTTACATTGAAAATGCTAGCTGTTAGCCTGTTGGGTAGCTGAAAAGTCTGTGTGATCTATAAAATCAGTGTTGATAGGGTGTTAGGGTTAGGAGGTTAGGGTTAGGTATTACCCTAACCGCTGTTGATCAGTGTTCCTTGAATAGCTTAATTAGCTTCTCTTGTATTGGTGCTCTTTTCCAGGGCATATACTACTCTCAGCTTTATTGTAGCTTTTGGGAAGGGTTATGGTTATTGTATTTAGCAGACACGTTTGTCCAATTTAAACAATAGTTAAAATTAACAGTAAACAGTTTTTAAAGTTGCTAAGCCAATATTAAGCAATATTAAGCTCTGTGTCAATATAATGACACAGAGCGCTGTCGATGACTGTAACACAAGGCTTAGTCCCCTGCAGACATCTACCATACAGTGTTTGCCACATAATATGATTTTATTGACGCTAGCTGACAGGTGTTGTGCGCAAAATGACTGCACCCAACGTCACTAAATGCACTCTAATAGGAGGAGCAGCGCTGACAATCCACAGCCAGCACGTTCCCAGATAACGTGGTGAACCTTTATTTTCCAACCTCACACAAACACCTTTTGTTCAACAGTATTATCAAGCTACATTTAAGCACTTGTCTATGTGGGTCTAAGTTAGGTTTTGACTTCGGTGCATGCCAGTTTAACGTTACTAACTGTGGCTAACTTGGCTCCCATTAGCTGGGTGTCTTGCTCTAAAGCTAATAAGCTACGTAAAAACATCTCCAGAATTGGATCTAACGACAGACGACTAATGGAAGCTGACTAACCTCTGTTTTAAGTATCTAGCGATTCATTTTCCTGCTTTGTCTCACGATTCAAAATAATTTTGTCTTGCCTTCTATATTTTCTGGCTCCTGTTAAAGGGAGGAGTTAAGGCGCCAGCTATAAGAGCACCTTCTCTCACTTTGAGGCAGCAGGTCTAGGCACACCCACGCTTAGTCAGAGATTACGATATTTCCTATCACACATCCTATAGCTGAGGGAGCCAGTGATTTGTACATTTAAAAAAAGTATATTCTAGAATATGTCTTGTGCAATGACAAAAAAAATATATAGTCCCTCCCAGCTGGGTTCAAAATATCAACCACACCTAAAATCTTACACATCCTCTGTAATGTGAGAGAGGCTCTGGGGGCCCTGCATGATGCAACCCCACTGTAGTCCAGAACTGGATCCATTATCAAATTATGGATCCAAATAAACCGCAACACTTAACATTAAGAAAACGTATGCAAATAGATCACAACACGCACCATTAAGAAAATAGTTATGAGAATGGGAAAAGGCATGTTGTCAAGCATAAACTATGACTATTAATAGTAGATTGAGGTTAATTCAATGTAATTGGCTCATGAGAACATATATAACTCCAAAGAAACTCCATAAGATTAACCCTAACATTCTGGACACTTGTATAAAAAGTTATAAAAGTTAGTTTCATTGTATCTGGACTTGTAAACATATTAAAAAAATACATATATTGTAAGACTGTTGGTTGTTTAAAATCAATAAAAAATAAGGATACAAAAAAAAAAGAAAATAGTAATGACTATCTTGCATCAGTTATATCACAATAGAAGACCCTATACAGAAAACAAGTTGAACCTAAGATAGAGTGATCCTTCCGTGATCCATATATACTGGTGATGAAAAATGGGTATGTCTACATCAGAAAAGCTGAACTATATTTTCATCTTCATAAGTCTTTTGAGAACAGAGGATGATGTCCATATTGTCTTCCTTCTCCACACCCAGAAGGATGGCACCAAACTTGCTGCCATCTTCAGGTTTTCCTTATATGGTCATTCAGTTTTCACTTTCCTGTTAAAGCAAGACAATTTAATGAAGACTTGAAAGATGGCAATGCATCACATACATACCAGCTTGTCAGACCAGGGGTCTCATTTATAAAATATAGATCCTTACTATAAGTGTACGTACGCCCAAAAGCCCAAAGTGGCGTACGCCGGAAAAAAGTCAAATTTATGAAACCGTGTGTACGCACACCTGTAAGCAATGTTCCCTTTATAAATCAGAGATTACCTACAAGTGTGCGTACGTGGCTCAGCCTCTTATCCCGCCCTGTACACGCCATAAATACCATAAATAGTTTGACCATAAATAGTCAATGCAAAGCACCTCGTGAATGCTGATCAGTATATGAATGACACTGGCAGTTGTTCTTTCGTTACACCGAGTCATGCCGAATCATGATGACTGCCAGAGAAAAAGCAAAAAACTTCTCAGACATTCAGGAATTGCTGCAAATTGAATTATAATTTTGGCCTGTTCTTGCACAGTGTATGGAACCCGGATCTATAGACTACATATATTAATAATACGTCCAAAACAGCAGGCATTACGGCACTCGGGGACAGCTTTGATATACCAGACCTATATGATAAGATTTAACAGAACTGTATATTAAATCCAAACAAGCCTTAGTGATAAAGTTGAAGATTATATATAATATTTATTTAAAAAAAACACTTAGCTGTCTGACATTTCCCTCTGGAAACAGCCGGTTGTCCCCAGAGTGGCGAGGACCTGTAGCCTATTTGGACCAGGATGGACCAGGATGGCCCGGTTCCGGCGCGTTGCCCTCTCTACTGGACCCAATTCAGTACAGAGAACCAAGAACTCAGCTTTATAAAATCTAAATCGGCATATTATCATCGTCATGGTCCCTGAAGTCTCTTTTTCTCCTGATTCTTCCATTAGCGTTCTTCACCAGCGTAGTCATCTTCATGGTAATGTGGATGATATGGAGTGAAAGAATGTGTGTGAGGCATCAATACTTATTCCCATTTACTCTCTGCAGTCTGACTTCAGTTCACCACCTCACCATCTGCGTCGCAAGTTACCATTGTCTCCAAAATGTGCGTAGGCATGGGTCAGAGTTTGCGTGGAGGACCGCACATTCTCCCGTCAAGTTAGTTTTTTATAAATCACAACCTTTGCGTGGGAAGTGGCGTACGCACATTTTCAGCCCCGTTTTGTGCGTATGCATTTAGATTCATTAGATTCATTTTATTTAAACAGGGACAATGCACAAGTTAACATTAACCATGTATAAGAACAAGGAGAGATGCATTGTGCCAGGTTGTAGTGCTATTTTCCGCCCATAGTCCCTTAACAGATCATTAACACAATAAAAATTCCATGCAAGTGAAATACAAAACATTAAAATATACAAATTTACAACCACAGTCACACCTAATTTACAATTAAAACGCCACGTTATATACATTATAATACACAGACATTTCCTCTGAACATTGTGGCTGAGTGTATGACACAGTTCTCACATTTTACTTTTATTATTAAATAATTAATTACACTAAATAAAAAACATTTCTTAATAGTGATTGTTATCTGTTTTATGAATTGATAGAAAAGTAAGTCTTTCTTATTGAATCTTATTGATCGGAGTTATGTTACCTGTGATGAGCTGATCTTTAAACTGCTGGCTGCAGAGTGAAATGAGAGGAGAAAGTGCCAGAAGAAGCTGTCTTCTGATGTTCAACTCTGATGTTTTTTTTCACCTAAAGAACATTTATTGTTTTATTTATTGTAATATGTCTTTAGATTCTAGTGTGTTATAGCTAATCATTTCAGGCAACAAATCAGCACATCTTCTAGGTGTAAAAAAAGTGTCCTGACTGACATAGCAGCCCCTGAGTGACTGAACTTACAGCGTTGAAACGGGTATTTTAAATGTTACTGTGATCGGGATGTTTAAAAAAAAAAAAATATATATATATATATATATATTTCAAATTCACTGTCTCATTCCCCTTAAAATATAAACATTAAATAAAGGTTATAATATATTATGACTTAATATTTAGGATTCTGTCAGTCAAATTGAAGGAGGAGAAAGTCTAACGAAACCTCTGACTGACAGCAGACATGTCAATTGTAAGAAAAGTTCAAAGTTTGTACCATACAAAAGTTTTAACCTAACGTTACATACTGTTGTTATGAGTCCAATGGGAATCTAGTCCATCAATCTAGCCAGTTAATATAGCACATGGCAATTGTGTGTATATCGGAATTGAATTAGGAGACAAAGCTCAAGCAAATTAAGAAATAATCTTAATCAATTTGACAACATCAAAACATTAGTTAGCAAAAGGCTAACTAGAGTAAGCAAAAGGCTATCGCTAGTTTAACAGCAGATATCTGCAATAGTTAATATCAGAATCATCCATTGTCAATGAAATGAAAAAGCCAAAAAAAACGTAGCTTATTTCCTAACAACTCTGACTTATAGCCAAGTTTAGATGTCAAACTGCAGCAAGCAAGCCAGATGTGTGCATCATTTTAAAGTCCCCTGGAAACACTTCTGTTGTGTTGTGGTTTATTTGCGTGCGTTTTCCTAATTTTTCGTGATGTGATCTCTTTGCGTGTGTCAGAGATGGGGACTCGAGTCTGAGACTCGAGTCTGAGACTCGGACTCGAGTTGTAATTAAGTTGCACAAACAGCTGACTTCAGACTTGACTTGCGACTCGACCCAAAAGACTTCAGACTTGACTCGGACTCGAGCTTCGAGACTCGTCAACAACATGTTTTCATGCAATTATTGCTTTTAAAATCTAAATGTATTCATTTATTTCTATTTTTTTTAATTGACACATATACATTGTGGAAACGTATGACGAGCTGCATGTCCCCTGCCCTTTGCCATAATGTGCAACGTAACGCATGCGTTATGCCTTATGTGCTCACACTCCCATATTAACAAATACATTGACGATGGCGACACCAAGTCCTCCCGGAATTGTGCCTTTTGTCATTAGTTTAGCTTTCAATAACTTGGTAAACCGTGGCAGTAAGCCAACAGCTACATGCAAGGTGTGTGGACCAAGATAAATGATGCCGGATCAACAACGTCAGACTTCACCAGGCATCTCCAAACGCTCCCAGACAGGTCAGTCACTGGATAATATGATAGAGACGTTACATTTAGCATATATCGTCACAGGTAACAAGCTAACCATCGCTAAGTGTTGTGCTAATGCTGGGAACAGGTAAATTGTATCTTTATAGTTGTATCCATATGATGTGACAGACTTAGGTTAATATTTCACCAGGTCTGAGGGCTAGAGGGATGTGTAGCAGAAGATTAGAATATACGATGTCCTAAGTTGGAGACCCAATGTAAGTTCTGGATGTAAGAAAATTAAGCTAGCTCCTTTAAAGCATACGTGATATTTTTCCCGTCACAAGTTCACATCCACTCTTGGCTGCACTGCCCACATTTTATTTCAGAAAAAAAAACTTGATAGAAACGTTTAGCTATTTCCCCCACAGACACATATGTCAGTTTTATGCAGATGTTATTAGTGGCAAGCAAAATAATTTCCCACACCAAAATACAGTTATGAAATTGAAACAGTTCTTAATTTGTGATTCTTCAGATTGCATTGCAGTAGAGCCCATAAAGTTATCCCACAGCTGATGTTGATACTGTACTGTATGGATGGTAGCTACAGGACATGCTTTGAATTCATAAGATTTAATAATACAGTGTTAGGGACAGATCAGATGGCCAGAGACTTGAGACTTGACTTCGACTTCCAAAAAATGACTTGTGAACATCTCTGGCATGTGGTCACTTAATGTTGCGTGTTATGATCTATTTGCGTGTTTTCTTATTGTTGCGTGATGTGATCTATATCTATGCATTTTCTTAAAGTGATGGTTCGGAGTAATTTACCCTAGGGTCCTTTGCACCATGACCTCGAGCCAAACACCCCCCCAGAAGCTTTTTTCACCTGGGTCTAACACTGGGCGAGTTAGCGTAGAGTAGCGTTAGCCGCTGAGTAGCTTAGCGCGGGGCTAATGGACCCACGTTTGAATCTCTTAAATTACCCCACTAATAATGCCCGAAATGATACCAAAGGTCTACACTAGTATATATAGGTTATGCTCTCATAAAACGATGGATTGGAAAGTTTGTAGAGGTAAATTATTTAAAGTTAACATGTAATGACAAACAACCAGGGATTGTGAGACTATACTGCATGCCCTGTTTGTCACTAAATACCAGGGCCCGTATTCATAAAGAATCTAAGAATCCTCTCAGAAAACTCTTAATTTAGCTTAAAAACTCTTATGTAGGAGTCTTAGCCTAAGAGCAATTCGGGAACGATCTGAGAGCAACTCTGAGTAAGGAAAAGACAAAAACTTTTATCTTAGTGAGGAGGCGGGGTTGACCCCGTTGCCATGTATGACACAATCTTTTGAAGACTGTGATTGGTTGGTTGTCCAAGAAGGAAAAAAAGAGTGATTTTAAGTAAAGGGTCTATTCTAAGCCTTCACTTTGAAATTACATGTGTAATTTTTCCTTATTTGACCGTTCTCACACACACACACACACACACACACACACACACATTATATATGTGTATATAAATCCTTTTTTTTTACCATGCTGTTAATTTCCTAAAAAGGTATTTGATTGGCTTAGAATGATAAAAATCGTTCCACTCTTTCCAATTACACTGATTAATGGCATGTCTATTTAAGTGGTGGTTTGAATGTTGGTTTGAATGTATCAAACATGGAATCAAAACCAAGAAGGGCGAGAAAGCCCAACTGGACAGAGGAACAGTGTTTACTGTTAGCCCAGTTAGTGGAGGAACACAAGGCCATTCTTAAAGGAAAATTCACACAGCACGTGGACACGTGGCACGTGTCACAGCACGGGACAAGAAGCAGACATGGGAGCGTATAGCACAAACTATTAACGGTTCATTCCCCGGCTGCGCTCAATGAAGACTGTGAGAAACGCTGGTATGTGTTGCAATCAAAAGCCAGAGAGGAAATTGCAGCACACAAGCGGGAGTCTTCACGCACAGGTGAGTGCTATAACACTTTTTTGTACGCTGGCAAACTTATCTCTAACAATTATATATGTATAGCCTACTGTACATGTGGTCCACTGTATTGTTTTTTAGGGGGGGGACCACCTGCTAAACAGCTGTCCCAAGTAGCCCAAACCGTTTTTAACATCTTAGGTCACTCAGAAACGAGTATCACCGGTTTGAAGGAGGGCACAGACAGCTCAATGATTCAGCTGGTGGAACTATAAAAATGGTAATTTTAATAAACCAACAGCCAAGTAACACAATATAAAGACACATTTTTATTTAACATAGGCAAGGCCATTTCTATCTGGCATTCTATGAACGGAAAAAAAAATAAAATAAATTGGCCTACATTTATTTTAAATAACAGACATTAAATGTTTTCTCCCTTCAGTAGCACAGAGCCTTCAGCAGAGGAATGGGGACCGTCGACATCGCAGGTGGGCGACCCTCAGCCCGAAGCGCCTCATTCCTTCTGCTGCCACCGCAGCTGCTCCAACACCATCCCTAGTAGACCAAAAACTGGAGATGGATGTCCTAAAGCAGCAGAAAATAGTACTCCATCTACAGGAGGAGTACTACAAACTAAAAATTGAGCTACTCAAAAATAAAACTAATAACAAATAATATTTTTTTGTGTCTTCATAATATCTTTCTAATGAAAATGTTGGCTAAGGTGTGTCTGTTTAGTCACGATTTTTATATTACATTCACAGTAACTTACATGAAATGCAAATTAGTAAACTGAGCTCTGTAAGGATTCCCACTTTGGGACAGATCCCTCCCTTGTGGAGGGTATTCTTCATCATCCTCTTCATCAGCCCGATTGTCCGTGGGAGGGTCTGCAATTTGTCTAGCTTTACAGATGTTATGAAGCACTGCACAGGCTGTTATCACTTTGCAGACCTTTTCTGGTGCCAGTCGCACCTCTCCATGCAAAATGTGAAAGCGCCTCTTTAGTTGACCAATACCCCGCTCAACTACGGCTCGTGTTTTCTTGTGAGCTCTGTGAGTTAATGAAAATTAACAGAATTCAGTTGATATTTTCAAAACAAAATGGTAGGTTATTTATGGGAAGTAGAGTAGCCTACAAATACTACTGCAACACATTTGTTGTTCTCTAAATTTGAAGTCCACACACATTAAGTGTATGTGTTGTCACTGTTACCTGTTGTAATTTAGCTGTGACCCCTGGTCAGGACGGAGGTAAGGTGTGAGGAGCCATGGTTTACAAGGATAACCACTGTCCGCCCCTAACAAGTGGCAATTTGCTGGAATATGACGTCCTTCAAACAGATGTGTCAGGCCACTTTCTGCCAGTATCCTGGCATCACGTGTTGGCCGGGCCATTTTGCAACAATGTCTACAATCTTATAATCTGCACGAAAACAACTTGAACGTTTATGATGTGGTACCTCTTTCTATTAACATAAACATCCTGCGTCTTCCGACGGTGCAATAATTCGGATGTGGGTTCCATCAATTACTCCGACAACACCAGGGAAGCCTGCTATATTCATAAATGCAGTTTTTTGAGCCTGCAAGGTGGGAATGTCCAGTGGAAACGAAATGAACTGCGAAACAATAAGAGGTTCTGAAAGTGCTGTAATTGTTTGTGTGATCACTCTGCTTACAGAAGGTTGTGACAGACCCAAATCATCACTACTGCATTGTTGCATTTTCCCAGTTGCCAAATATCGTAATGTAGTGATAACTTTCATTTCTGGGCGCTATGGCTTGCGCTGTGTCGGAGATGTTATCCGCGTCTCTAATAAGATCAGTCACAAACATAATCCCTGCACGATCTAATCTATAGCGTCGTATTAACTCACTGTCATCCATTGTCTGCAGCACATTTCTTCTCCTTCGTCTTTCTGCCATTTTCTCCTCTGCTAAAGAAACTCTTAAGCCTCTTAAAAGTCCTCATCCATGCTCCTAACAATTTTGACCTTAAGACCTCTTTTAAGGGTTGAGATTCTTTCTGAATTACTTTTTTCTTTACTAGGAGTTTTTCTTTAATTTTAAGAGTAAACGCCCACATTTCTAAGAATTTTCTTAGAATTTCGTCACTAGGAGCTACTCTTTGCGTTAAGATTCTTTATGAATACGGGCCCAGGCATTTACAATTTATCTCTCAATAGAAAGATGCAAAAGTAATTCCACTGCCCAAAGATAGAAAAAACATATTTTGAAATGTTCTTACACACCCCATTCAGTCACCTGACCTCAATCCCACTGATCATGTTTCACTGTTGAAGACCAGACTGAGGAGAAAAAGGCCCAAGATGATCATAGCAGGGAAGATACCAACAATCTGTGGGTGAAAGATGTTTTGCAATAGGCAAATTAAATGAGATGACTTTATTTGAGTTTAATTTGTCCAATTATTTTCAGTCTGCTACATTTGAAGGACTACTACACATATTGTATGTTTATGTAAATATCCTCAAAAGTGGGGGTCTTCCTCATAGTCTTTATTTCACTTTGTGTCACTGTTCTAATACTTTCTGACTGTTTGCTTTAATAATTAGTCCTCTGAGATGAGACATTTTAATTTTGTGTGATGCACACACACACACACACACACACACACACACACACACACACACACACACACACACACACACACACACACACACACACACACACACACACACACGTTCTTCTCATTAGTCATCATAGTGTATTAAATCTGGTTATTTTTTCAGTATTTACCAAATCCTTTGACAAAACAAGTTGTAGGTGGAGTGAAAAGGTGAAGAATGTAAATATTTGATGGTGATGCATTTCACAGGGTTGTACAGGGATCTGTGACGTTAACACATACCTACGTTAACTCATTGTCTAATTGCAACTATTGTTAATGACATTGTGGCAGTACTGGGCAGGTTACACTAGTGACAAGTTTGCACTCAACTCTTTTAATAGTACAGTTGCTTATCAGTGCATAAATCACAATGATAAAATACTGAGTTATCCATGATTCACTCCACTCATTCTTCCATGTTTGAGAAGTAGCATTCACTTACAGTTGTTAATAGGAAGATTAATGGTTGCTGTGGTCAGTAGAACAGTAGGCAACACAAAGGCACTGTGAAAAGACAACAACACAATGCAGGGTGTAACCAAATACAATGCAAATGTGCAAGGTATCAAAACCACAAACACACACACGCACGCACTCACACACGCATGCATGCATGCACGCACTCAAGCACACACACACACACACACACACACACACACACACACACACACACACACACACACACACACACACACACACAAACACACACACACCTTCTGTCTTTAGTAACATCTGTATATGACAATAAAATGCTTCTAGCAAACTTCACAGAACAATGAGAGCAGAATATTCTCTGGTCTAGCTCAGCTAAAAACACCAAATCCGTCAGCACGGTAGCATATTTGTTCATTATCGAGTCTGTAAGTAACTGGTACCGACATCGTAATCTTCACTTCACCTGTTCAACTGACTTTAGCAGTTACAGTAAGACAACAGACACTTGCATGTTCCTTGACAAACGGATGTGCGCCGCTGCATAATGAATATATCGTAAACAAAAACTGGAATGGATATTTTGCCTTTTTTTTGGCATTAAAAAAAGGATACTTTTTTTGGCCTGGCAGGGGTTCCCGTCCATAGGGGAAAGACTAGTCTTGCTTTGCCAGACCTTCCTCCACAACGCTGCGGAGGAGGGTCTGGGGAGTCCACACAGCATTCTGGGATGGGAGAAAAACATGCTCTGGTTTATTGGCATTTCTTTAAATCAATCACAATCATCTTGGGCGGCGCTAAGCACTTGACGGAGCCATGGTGCCTCTGCAAAACAGCCTCAGGAAGGAACTTGTTTTGGTGGAACATGTGTACGTTCAAAAGTAGTTTTAGTCGTGCAACAGAAAACTCTGATTGGACAGATAGTCTAGCTAGCTGTCTGGATTTACCCTGCAGAGATCTGAGGAGCAGTTAACCATAGTCCTCACAAATCCACCAGAGTTTACAATGCCATCACAAAGGAGGCCCAAGACAGTGGATATCCGGCCTAAAAAAGATTTGATGTTTACAGTTTTTCCCAATTGTTGGAACTTGAAACGCAATCACTGAAACTTGAAACTCATGTACCAAATCCCTAAACCAAGTCTGCAATATTGCAAGCACAATTTCTGCATTACACTCAGTGTCCAATTCTGTATCACACTTTTTGCAAAACACTACACACAGTTGTCTACATTAGGCACACCATTCAAATCAAAATTTCTCTGGTCCCTTTGGAAAGCAACACCAATCACATCACAATGCCAAGCTCTAAACACCAATTGGCAACACCCACTCCTCATAGGTGTAAACACTAGTTGCTGAATTGTGCACAATCAGATCTTTAGCACTATAAGGCCACAGATGAGCTCTCCTGTTTTGGAGAAAAATGGGATTCAATGGTGAAGCAAGAGCTAGAGGTTTAACCCATGTGTCTTTATATGCACTATGTACATAAGTGTGGATATTCTGTGGATATTATCAGATATTTGTATGCCACATGGCCAGAATAGTGCCTGCCTGTCAGAATCTTGTTATAGAAATGTACTTTTAATTCGATCAGACTGTCCAACCAACAGTTTGGATCCGACTGCTGGACTACTTTACAATATACAGTATGTCACAGAAATTAATCAGAGGTATCTTGGTTTGCAGCCAAGATGTGTGTGTGTGTGTGTGTGTGTGTGTGTGTGTGTGTGTGTGTCTAGTAGTAGCTTTAAACTTAGCAGTGCAGTGTTTGTAGCTGCATGCACCATCTGATGTCAACTCTCAGCCCTCCAAGACATTTACACCAGGAGGTGCAGGACGAGGACTAAAAGGATAAAAAAGAAAGACCTCCATCACCACAACAACAAACTCTTCTCTCTGCTGTGGTCAGGGAGGCGCTACAACATCCTGAAGGCAGAAACAGGATCAAGAGGAGTTTCTTCGTCAGGCCAATCCGGTCCTGAACCAATGACTTACACTTACTTGTTTCTAATTAACAATACATTATGTAAAAAAATTAATGACATAATAGGACAGGCACTGAACATCTCTCCCTTATTCTGTTTTCTTGGCCCATTTACAACTTACTTGGGGTCTGATTGTCTGCGTACAATAACAGTAGGGCTGTATGGGTTGGCTTGGGGAGAATAGATCTTTATTGTCTAACTGTATGTCTATGTATGTGCATTCCTGATTTGTATTGTATGATGGATTGTTGTACCTTCATTTGAAACTGTCATGATCTGTAAATCTGTCAATGTTCAATAAAAATAAAAAAAATAAATACATTATGTTTTATAGTATCCATTGTATTTCATGTTTTGTGTTAGTTGATTTCTGGAGGTACAAAATAATTTCACTACATGTTGTATTGTGTATATGATTTGATTTTGGTCCAAGAGCCTTGCAGCCCTGTTCCAGAAGTAAGTGGTCGAGCAGTCCATCAGACAGGTCTTATTACTGTATTAAGTTCCATCTGCAGCTGTAAATCCTAATGACAGTTTGTTCAAATATGTAATTGCTTACTCTTCATTGAATTTTGTTCTACAAACATTTAAAAATGTATTATTTTTGTTTTAAATTTTGGATAACTCCTTCGCAAAAATTAAAAATACAATTTTAACAGCCTGATTACACTAAAAAAAAGAAGAGAATTGTTTCTATAGAAACAGAACCCTTAATGTGTTAGTTAGTAAGGCCAAGTGGATGACCTGCCCTAAGCCAACCAGCGTCATATGAAGAAAGCATCACACAAATCATGTATCTGTGTACAATTTATCAAGTGCTCTATTAAACATTCATCATTACTCAGTCCAGATAAAGGCCATAAAAAGGGAGTGCCTCCAGTTTGTGAATGGAGGCACCATTATATTATGACTGTAATATATATCTCTCTATATATCTATATCTATATATAGATATATATATCTATATATATATAGATATATACTGTAATGACAGAAGAAATGTTTATTTTGTTTACTCATGTTATAAAACACCACTATAGAGTTGTTCTTCATTTTTACTTTAAAATACACTCAATTATAACACAGAGTGTTCCACCCTGGACCGTTCTCCTTACGTGGATAACAAAGTTACCAAGATGATTATGTTGACGATTTGACAGTCTGGATTGTTTGGTTCTTCAAAGCTGGCTTATTTCATATCTGGAACTGTTGTCATAGCAACAAGTCATCAAGATCAAAACCTGCAAAAGTACAGCTTATCGACAATTGGACATAGTCAGTACATTTTCAGGATAATTACCAGATGTCCCTCAAAATCTAAATCAGTTTGCTTTGGGATACAAAGCTGACAACTGAAGAAAAAAAGTCCTAAAGCCCAAACCTGCACGAGGGCAGCATATTGACAGTTAGCTGGATCAGGAACCAAACGGTTTACTGCAAACCAAATACAATCATTTTCAAATAGAAATTCCTAGATTCATAATGAAATAATGTTAATATATATGATGATTTAAGATGAGAACATGCAGGTTATTGTAAACTGACCATGATCTGTAATTATCACAACTACATTTTTATAATGAAAAATATATAAAATGTATACATGATGAAATAAAATACCATTTAAATAAATACAATAAAAATAAATAAAAGTTTGTTTGTGAATTTAAGGTGCTTTTTAAAATATTTCTTTATGGTGTAGTTTTTATAATTTCATAATGGCTATCTCTTAAAAGCCTTTTGCATGTCCAAGGGGGAGAACCTCCCACATCATGCACCAAGTAGTCTAAATACATTTACTGGTAATATCTAAGTGTTTAAGAATAAAGAAAGTGTGGAAACATGGAGCACAATGCAACATGACCCTCGAAAAAATCAAGGAACACCTATAAAATGGATCTAAATGAGGGGTGAGAACCAGAGGGGCGTAAATTGCATTTTTTAACCAATCTAGAGTTATTAATGTAAAACCAAAAGACCTACCACTGAACAAACTGAACTATTTGGGGCCAAAGGGGCTTAAATGCATCTACATCCTTTTGAAAGTGGCTGACACAACAGAGAATGCAGGGAACCAAAGGAAATGATTTCTGCATCCAGGGGACATCTTTTTTCATTGTGAAGGAGCAGCTTTCCACTCTGCACTCCAAACAAAGATGTTTTTAAGTAAGTAAGTAAGTAAGTAAGTAAGTAAGTAAGTAAGCTTTATTTATATAGCACCTATCACAGATAAAATCACAAAGTGCTTCACAAGCAGCGAATATAACAATTTGAAAAACATCATACAAAACATAAAACATGATAGCTCAGTCAACTGAAAGCTTGTCTGAATAGTAGTGTCTTCAGCTGTTTTTTAAAAGAAACAATAGAATCGGCCACATGCAGCGACAGGGGCAGGGCGTTCCACAATTTGGGAGCAACTGCCTGAAAAGAGCGGTCTCCCCGAGTTTTAAGGCGGGTTTTAGGAACCATTAGGAGATTTTGACCTGAGGAACGAAGAGTGCGGAAAGAAGAGTAAGGGGTCAACATGTCTCCGATATATTGAGCCGTCTGTCCATGTAGTGCTCTAAAAGTTAAAACTAAAATTTTGAAATCAATTCTGTATTTTACAGGAAGCCAGTGGAGAGTAAATAAAATCGGAGTAATGTGTGCCCTTCTGTTTGTTCCTGTTAAAAGCCTTGCTGCTGCATTTTGCACCAATTGGAGACGGCTCAGAGAAAATTTGTTAAAACAAGTATAAAGGGAATTACAATAATCTAACCGTGAAGAAATAAAAGCATGAATGATCATCTCCATGGTTTCTTTGGGCAGTATTGTTTTCAATTTAGAGATATTTCTCAAATGATAGAAACAGTTTCTGACCAACTGTCTAGAATGACCATCCAGAGACATCGATTGGTCGAACAAAACACCAAGGTTTCTTAGACTCAACTGGATGGAGGAGTCCAAGGAACAGAGGTGTTGTTTAATTTGGGGTAGTTTTTGTTCTGGAGCAATGATCAAAGTTTCTGTCTTTTTTGTATTCAGTTGTAAATAATTGTTATATAACCAAGACTTAATGCATGACAGACATTCCAATAAATCAGTTAATTTACCAAACTCTGATTCTTTGAATGAGCAGTACAACTGAATGTCATCAGCATAAAAGTGATAAGACACATTATTAAAATTACGAATTATTTCACCAAGAGGGCTAACATACAATAGAAACAAAAGAGGACCTAAAACCGAACCCTGAGGAACCCCATATGACAGAGGTGTCATTTCTGACAAAATGTTGTTAACAGACACACAAAAAGCTCTATCACTCAGATAAGAAGTGAACCATTTAAGAACAAACCCAGAAAACCCCATTTCATTGTGTAACCGATTCAACAATACCGTGTGGTCCAATGTATCAAATGCAGACGATAAGTCAAGTAAAATCAACACAGTGTACTGACCAGAGTCAGCAGCCATCAGGATGTCATTAGATACTTTAAGAAGCGCAATCTCAGTTGAATGGCATTTACGAAAACCTGACTGAAATTTATCAAGCAAATTTTTTCCATCAAGAAATGAAGTCAGCTGGCCCGCCACCACTCTCTCAAGGATTTTAGATAAAAAAGGCAGTTTAGATATAGGCCTATAGTTAGTTGGTACAGAAGAATCCAAATTTGATTTCTTCAGTATAGGGCTGACAACTGCTTGTTTAAAATGACTGGGCACAGAGCCGGTTAAAAGGGAAAGGTTAATCATTTTAACAACGTACGGTCCAACTAAATCAAACACATCCAATAGCAATGAAGTCGGCAATACATCGAGCGGACTTGAAGATGGTTTCACTTTACTTAATAAACCCTTAATATCATCTGGAGTGATAAGTGAAAAGGTATCCCAAGAGTATGAGACAGCTGAACCACAGGATATGGTATCAAGAGATGGGTTTATAGTAGTTCTAATATCTTGCACCTTGTTTACAAAAACATGTAAAAACCTATTACAATCAGTCTTTGAGTATACGGGCACTTGGGGAGCAAGAGGAGATACAATCTTAGATATTGTATCAAAAAGGACTTTAGGATTTTTCTTGTTTAGAGTTACCAAATTAACAAAATAATCCGACCTGGCCTGTTTTATCATAACATTAAGCAATGTGATAAGCTCCCTCAAATGCAATCTATGTACTTCCAGATTTGTGGATTTCCACAAACGTTCAACTTTACGGCACTTTCTCCTGAAAGACATTAATTCTTCATTCATCCAAGGGCAAGGATTTTTAGGGAATGTCCTTTTACTTTTTAGGGGAGCAACATTATTTAAAACCGACAAACAATGATCATTAAAAGACTGAAAAAACGATTCAGCATCACTACAGTCAATAAAAGAACTAGGGTCAAATGACTCAGCTGTAGTTTGATTAATAATGTGTCTTTGCAGCATCGGTCTACAAGGAAGACAGTCAACATTAAAAGACAAATTGAAAAATATGCAACAATGATCTGTCACATTAATGTCCATAACACTTAATTGGTCAATGCTCATACCTAAAGAAAAAACAAGGTCCAGAGTATGGCCTTTTATATGTGTAGGACCGGAAACACACTGTTTAAAATGAAATGATTCAGTGAGTGTTAAGAAATCAGAAGCCATAGTACATGAAGTGTCATCAATATGGAAGTTAAAATCCCCAAGCATCAGAACATTTTCAAGTTTGATAATTGAAGATAAAAACTCTGCAAAATCATCTAAAAACAAGTGAGCAGTACCAGGAGGTCGGTAAATTAAGACACAGTAAAAGGAATCAGTATTTCCAACCTTAGTCATCTGTAGCTCAAAGGAGTCGAAAGAGTCCGACTTTATCAGCCTGCAGCAGAAACGGTCCCGGTACACGAGTGCGAGTCCGCCTCCTCACCGTGACACCCGCGGTGTCCCAAACACAGAACAGTCCGGAGGACACAGTTCATTGAGATGGGTGTACTCCATTTCTTGCTGCCAAGTCTCAGTTAGGAACATGAAGTCAATATGTTCCTTTGTAAATAAATCATTGAGGATGAACGCCTTGTTGTGTTGGTAATGGTAGCGTTGAAACAGAGCAAAAGCGTGCCGGGCGGGGCACGCGTTCAAATGGGTCGGGATTGACACTTGCTAGCTGGCGTGTCACAGGAGACAAAATCCGGTCTCGCGGAAAGGAATTTCGGAGCCTCCGATTCAGAAATCTCCGGTCAGGTTGACTGGTCCAAAGGGATGGAGGCGCACAGAACCCCTTACAGACAGGAACCGACCGCAAGCACCGCTCGACCCAGAAAGATCGGGGGCCAATTGGACATGGAGGCTGTCCACGTTGTTTCCTCAGCCTGGCCTGGACCCCAGCCCTGGATCCCCGCTTCCTTCTCCTGCCGTGATGCTTGGTGACTAGCAGGTACACCGGCAATGACGTGGAATATTCAAAGTTTGGAGGGAAAAGCTCCGAGGACCTGGCCCAGGTAACAGAAAAGTCATTCATAGTCTCCTTGATGCGGAATAGCGTGTGACGATCATATTTTAAAACAGCTGAGACACAGCTATTTGTTATCAGGGCTGATAAAACAAAAAATAACACTAGAAAAACCACAGATACACGTGGGGGCAGAGACAGAGCAGAGGCAAAGCCGAACACAGGCGCCATCTTGCTGTGTGAAGTCCGGGGATTTTATTCTCGCAGTCTCACCAAACTCTCATTAACATGGTGAGCAATGAAATGCATATCAATCAATTCCATTTGCCTTACACTCTAAACTATCCCTCTTAAGCATGTTCTTTTGAAGATCACTTAACCAGTGGACTGAAAAGTTAACACTCCCAAGTAATATATTCAAAAGTCACAAGTCTATTTATCCTCCATGGGCTGTCCCCCTTCCTCCGTCCAGCAGGCTGTGAGGGGGTTGCTGTCTTAATGAACACCAGTCAGGCTGGACGTCTGTTTGACTCCAGCTAGAGATAAGACACATAAGACACTCCTGTCTCAAGCTGATTATATACTAGACGCAGCCGAGCTGGCGCGTGCATATGTGACGTCATGAAATCTCCGTGACTATTTGTACCTGCGCTGGTGGTCGCGACACTAGCTGCAGTCTTCTCCTGAACAGCGGTGGCGCTAATGAGCAAAGGCTACTGACGTTGCTCTTTCTACGGACTAGAAGAAGAAGAAAAAGATAAAACAACGGCAGAACTTGCAGCAGCATTGCCGTCAATGCTTCGATTTGATTCAATGACCTACTTCGTCGGATCAAGCCTTTCATTCACCATAAAAGAACTCATCTTAACCCGGTAAGTTTAGAGAGAGTCCTGGCATCTGGTTGTCGGCGAACTCATTCAGGCCTCCTGTTTCCGCTTTGTCGCGCACCGCTGAAAAAAAAAAAGCCATGCACGACCTCGCCGGCCGGATATAACGTAATTTTGACGTCATGATGTCGTGCGCCAGCTTGGATGCGTCAACTGTAAAACCCCTTCTTCCTCTTCCCTTCTCCGTGACCTCTTGACCGAGGCCTAAACACACACATTCCTACAGGCTATCTCACCCCATTAAACTGCACCCAAACCTTTCCAACAGAATGTTACAGGCCTCAAGCATGAGTAACCTGTTAACAGATAAATATGTCCTGTTTTGATTCAGGAAAAGGACAGATAGGATACTTTAGTTGTGTTCGTTCAGCAGGCTGTCCTCTGTCTTTATTAACAGGATTTATTTCTTTCTCTTTTCTTTTTCCCTCATTTTAACAAACTTCACATCTTTTTCATTATAAACTTTTTATTCACAAATTCCACAAATTTGCCATTCACATTGCAACACAAAAGGATTATATTTTTAACCACTGAAATAACAGTATATTCCATGAACTTACAAATCTGTTTTTAAATCACACAGTACTAAATATCGCCAACATTGTTGTAATCTTAATGTGTTCTATGACATTTACTGTAGTTAAGCATATTAACTTGCTTCTCCTTTCACCCTGCATAACACATTTATCAAACCTTATATTATATATTATCAATGTCAAGGAGTTGAAGTAGAAATAAATAAAAGTGACATTACGACATTACGGCCGCCATTTTGTGACTTTGTTTAGCTACATACCGGAGCTAGGAAAACTCTGCTAGTGTACAGAAATTACAAGTTTCTAACCCAAATAAAACACCCATTTTCTGCCTCAAACTTTCTCAGATAATGTTCCAAATTGTTTTATAGTGCTTGGAAACATATTTTGGTGTAATAACACACTTACTAACCTGTTTTGATTCAGGAAAAGGAGAGACAGGATACTTTAGTTGTGTTTGTTCAGCAGGCTGTCCTCTGTCTGAGGGACGGAAGCCTTGGCCGTTGTAACAACTAGCGCTCACCTTGTAAAATGATAACGAAGGAGGCAGTTTATCATTTAGTTTATTTTACTCTCTTGGCTCTCGATGCAGATAACAAGTGAACAGTGACACACACATAACCCCCGTGCTACCGTAAATGCCACAGTATATGCGCAGGCACATTTTAACTACCGTATATGACACACCTAACAATACTCCCCCTTGTGGCGTAAGTGCATAATTACACTTGTAAAAGTATAAACTGAAAATACATGTAAAGCTGATCTCTTTCACAGAAAAATACATATAATCATATTTCAAACATAACAATTGTGACCATACATTTGTGAGTGTCACATACTCCCCAACAAAAAATAAAATGGCTCCTGACATTTTACCTACATTTTACCATTTGAACTCATTACTCAACATCACACAAAATATGTACACTCAGAGTCCCTCCTCAACCTCCTATCCTGTATAGATTGGTCTGTTATAGAATACTGGCCAGGTGTAAGGGCGTGGCAAGCATGATGGGACAGAATACAGTGCTGGGAAAGAGTAGGGTGTGAGGGGGTATGATTGCATGTACCAAGGACTGGTACTGCACTACTGAGTGATGGATGTCCCTGGAAGGAGGGCTGGCCCAGTGTATTGTAAATGAACTGTGTTGCTGGTCATCCTTAACAACAAATCTATAGGTAATGTAGGAAACCTAAAAGACGTGTTCGTTTGATTTCTGAGGAGGAAGGAGAGGCTGGGGTCGAATTCCGTTCAGCAGGATTGCCCTGGGGATGGTATGGAGTCGTCCGGGAGTTTCCTACTCCGCTCAGCTGTTGCAATGTACGAAAGAGCTAATTTTCGAACTTGCACCCTTGATCATGGTGAAGCTTGAAGGGATAGCCATACCTTGGAATATAGTCACTGAAGATTTTCTCCATTGCAGTCTTCCCAGACTTATTGCGAGTTGGATAAGCCTGTGCATATCTAGTAAAGTGGTCTACCACCACAAGGATATACTGGTAGCCTCCTCTGCTTGGCTCTAAATGTAAATAGTCAATGGAGACGAGCTCCATTGGAGAGCTAGTGGTTATACTAGCCATTGGGGTTCGTATGTGTGTCGCTGGCTTTGCCTTGCTAAGCTGAGGACTCTTTCAGTACCAACATGGCCCATGTCGTCATGTAAGTTTTTGAGCACTAGTGGCTTGAAGCTGGCAGGTAAGACTAGCTGACGTCTCTCTGCTGTCTTCCAATAGAGAACCCCATCTTCAATGTGAAGCCTTGTCCATTCATGCATCATTTTCCTGCCAGTTCCCCTTACTATACGTTTCATGTCATCTGTGAGTGTTTTGTTTGACTCTTTCATTTTCAGAATCTCACCTGTCACTGGATCTGTTCTCTGAGCTTTTTGCAGTTCAGCAAGGTCAATAAGGTCATACGGTTTCTCTACTGCTTGTTTCGAGGTGGTCACCATGTCTTAGAGTCAAGACAGCAATCCAGGCAACATCTCCACCCTGTCCTGCTCTGCAGCCTCCCAATGTGGCAGTGACAGCTTCTCTGGACAGTTCCTGTATACATTCTTTGACATATTTGTTAATATCAAGAGGGCATCTTGAAAGACTGTCTCCGTCGGCATTTGCTTTGCCAGGTCGGTACCGTATGTCAAATCTGAAATCTGACAGCTCACCCACCGCATGACATATGTCAAGGGATTATTGTCTGTGAAGATGGTGAAATGCGGGGCATAATACAGGCAATCTCTGAATTTCTCGCAGACGGCCCACTTAAGATCGAGAAATTCTAGTTTGCCTGAATGTAGCCTGTAATTTCTTTCGGCTGGGGTAAGGGTCCTTGAGCCGTATCCAATTACCCTGAGTTTCCCATTTTGGCTCTGGTAGAGGACAGCTCCAAGTCCCTTATCAGACGCATCTGTGTGAAGCACAAACGGCAACTTGAAATCTGGATAAGCAAGAACAGGAGGATTCACCAGCTGATCAATCAATTTACTCAGTGTCTCGTGGTGTTTCTCAGTCCATGCAACTGGAGTTCTGGATGGTAACTGTGTACCCTTTCCTTTTTGTGCCCTCAGCTTTTCCTGTGACTGTGGCTCTTGGTTCTTCCTAGGCTGTAGGAGCTCATAGATTGGCGTGGCCATCCTGGAAAACTTTTGAATATACGATCGGTAGTAACTCAAGAAGCCAACAATCCTCCGCACATTTCCAACAGTAGCAGGTGATTCCTTCTTCAGGGCATACACTGCCTCCAAGTCTTTGGGATCAATGTGCACACCTTCCGCTGAGACCAAATGACCAACATATCTCACTTCCTGCTTGAACAGTCCCTTCAACGTGATCCTCAAATGTTCTGGCAAAGTACAGTATGTCATCCAAATAGGGAATACAACACTCATCTTGAAGGGGAGCGAGCATCTCTTCCATACTGTGTTGAAACTAGAGTTGAGCCGGATACTCGGCTGAAACGAGTATCCGGTACGGATAAAGCACTTTTGCCGAGTAGGAGTATTATACGAGTAATACGAGTCAATATCTGTGCTCGGATTGAATAAAAATCCTCATTGGGTAACTGACTGTGTCTGCGTTCTGTGATAGGCTAGTCAGTCACAGCGCCCCTCCCCTACACACATACAGATGTATTGTGTTGCTGTGTCCCGCTCCGCTCTGCTCACTCACACACTGAACACTGAGAAGAGAACAGCTCTCTCTGTCTCTCCCGCAGTCACTTAGGTTCGCGGGTCTTTTCCGTTAACGTTTAGGGTTTCTGAAGCTTCAGTTTTTTTTTTTACTTCGGTTTGTAGTTACTTATAAACCAGTAGAGTTCTGGTAAACGTGGGGTTTGTTCAGACGTGGTGCTTGGTAGAATGCGACTCGCGTTGCATCTCTGCCTGTCGGAGATTTTTTCTTTTTTTTAAACCGTCAGCTGGCTCTAACTAGTTTTTTTTTACTTATGCACTGAGTGTCTGACCTATATACTGTCTATGTGTCTGACACTTTCTCGCTGTATTTCTTTAAAAAATAAAGGAAGTAGTGGTATAAAACACAGTCCCCCAAGCCCCCCTCTCTCTCTTTCTCTCTCTCTCTCTCTCTCTCTCTGTCTCTCTCTTACTCACTCACACACACACACATACCTGGTGTGGAAATAAAAAAAATAAAAAAGAACCAAAAAAATAAAAAATAAATCACACTGATCATAAAAAAATTAAAAGTTAAAAAAAGAAAGTTATGTTGAGTATGAAAACTCTTGTTCATTACATTTTACTTCATAATTGCAACCGCATGTGTTGTATTCATTGTTGCAAAACTTGTTCTGTATATAGTTTGTTTGTTATCGTGATCAAAACCATTGATCTGAAGCTCAATGCCGATGCTGTCATGTAAATAGTTTTCTAATCATCAATAAATATAACAATTTCTGATCTACCCATATCAATTGCATGCTTAAAATAACATACCGGTTAAAGCCCCGCCCATTTCAAGACAACCCGACCCACTTCTGGGTTAAATCCCGCCCACTTCCGGGTTAGGCCCCGCCCAGTCCGAGTACAGATACAGATACAGATACAGATAATTCATATGGTTAACAGATACAGATACAGATAATGCTATACTCGCTCATCCCTAGTTGAAACGCAGCAGGTGCGTTAGTCAGTCTGAAGGATATACGCACCCACTCGAAGAGACCCCAGGGAGTGATAAATGCAGTCAGGTGGCATGACCCCTCCACGATGAATCCCTGGTGGTACGCCTTCCCCTAGTCTAGAATGGAGAACCAACTGTACCCACCTAAGGTATCTGTGATGTCTTGGATCCTTGGCAAGGGGTGCCAGTCTGGGATGGTGTGCTGGTTCAAAAGACGGTAATCAATACACAGTCTGAGTGTCCCATCTTTCTTTCGTACACAAACTACCGGTGCTGAGTAAGGAGATTTCGACCTCACAACCCATTCCTGTGCCAGAAAATCCTCAATGTACTCCTTTACCTCCTTGTAAAGAGGCTTCGGAATGGAGGTATATGTTTTTTGAATAGGAGTATTGTCCTTCAGCGTGATGGACATTTCCAAGCTGGGTATACAGCCCATATCATCATCATCTCGGGCGAAAGCTCCTGATTCTTCCCGCAGCATTTTCTTGACGACTTTCTGCTGGTCCTCACTTAAGGAGCTCACATCAACTGGTGGGTCCCATTCCTGTGCTATGCTACCTATCTTGTCTGGTTGAGTTCTAGGGGGTTCTTCTCTGCCAACTTCCAGAGTAACACTCAATTTAGTAAGGTCTAACTTGTCTGTCTGTATTACTCTGGCTACTGGCTCAATGCTCCCTAGAATAGACCTACAGGAGGGAGTCACCTCGTGTTTGGTGTGGTTGCCAATTGGAACTCTAACATAGGGGACTTTAGCCTGGCTAATCTCTATTAGGCTAGAACCAACATCTAGCTGCTGTAACTGGATTGCTCTAATTGGGTTCAAAAAGTACTAGAGGGTATGACGTGTCAAATGTAAGTGGTATTTTACACTTAACATGTCCAGCTGGAATAACCACATTGTTCAGTCCCACCTTCAACGCACCTCGACTCACTTCATTGTCACTGGTGGGCTTCGCCTGGATGAAGTTGACTAGCGCAGCTGCATTGTCATCTGGGAGACTCATTGCATCACAAAGGAGATTAACAAGGGCAGGTACCAGGTGTGCACCCTCCTCCAGCCCCAATATCAGCTGCTCAATCACGTTAAAACCAACCAAACCATTTCTAGGGATTACAAAGAATGGTCTGAAAAAGGAAAAACATCCAGTATGCGGCAGTCCTGGGGGGCGAAAATGCCTTGTTGATGCAAGAGGTCAGAGGAGAATGGGCCGACTGATTCCAGCTGATAGAAGATCAACTTTGACTCAAATAACCACTCGTTACAACTGAGGTATGCAGCAAAGCATTTGTGAAGCCACAACACGAACAACCTTGAGGCAGATGGGCTACACCAGCAGAAGACCCCACCGGGTACCACTCATCTCCACTAAAAATAGGAAAATGAGGCTACAATTTGCACAAGCTCACCAAAATTGGACAGTTGAATACTGTAAAAATTGTGCCTGGTCTGATGAGTCTCGATTTCTGTTGAGACATTCAGATGGTAAAGTCAGAATTTGCCGTAAACAGAATGAGAATTTGGTTTGTTGAACATGATAATAAGTTCACTGTACTAAAATGGCCCCCACAGTCATCTCAATCTCAATCTCAATGCCACGAAGAATTAAGGCAGTTCTGAAGGTGAAAGGGGGTCAAAACAGTATTAGTAGTTTTTCTTTTAATAACTTTTCATCGTTAAGGTGTTGGGATGGTACAGACCAAGTTTGAAGTCCATCGGATGAAATCTCTAGGAGGAGTTTGTTAAAGTATAGCACCTTCACTTTTAGGCCTACTTCCTGTTGCCACTAGGGGGCGCTATGACTTTAAGTAAATATCGGCCTTTATTTGTCCTCAGGGTTGGACTCTTATGAATCCTGAAAGGTTTCGAGCCAGTTGGACAATGTACACTCGAGTTACACCCACTTCCTGTTTCGGCAGCGAAACGCACAAAATGGCCACAACAACACGGCCATGCCCTATGACAACAACTTTTCATCTTTAAGTTTTTTGTACATCTTGACATGTTACATATGTGTACCAAGTTTCGTGAGTCTACGTTAAACGCACTGCAGGGGCTACATTTTTTTAACTTTCTAGGGGGCGCTAGCGAGCCATTTTTGTGCGCCTATTCCCGAAACCCTTAAAATACGTAAACGTTCACCAGACTTGAATGTTAAGCCCCGGAATTAATATGTTAAGCCCCTCAAAAAGCCAATTCATTTGACGGGAAAAATAATAATTCCTTCAGTTTCAATAGGGCCTTCGCCGCTGTCGGCGCTCGGGCGCTAACTAGTTATCTCGAGACACTTTATAGATAGAGTAGGTCTAGACCACACTCTCTGAATTCCAAAACCCCAACAATTACAGTAATTCCCTCAAGAGCAAGCATTAGCAGTGGCTGTTGCGACAGTGGCGAGGAACAACTCCCTTTTAGGAAGAAACCTCGGCAGACCCAGACTCTTGATAGACAGTGTCTGACGGGGCCAGTTGGGGGTGTGATGAGCAGTGGCAAATAATAGTCACATTAAAGATAATGGAACAGTGACTTCGAAGTTCATCGTGGAAGTTCATGTCATAGCAGGGCACATCGTGTCATACTGAGTAGTGCAGTCTCCAATACCGGATCCTGACTACTCTGTGCGTATGAACATCACAGCAGGGCGTTGCGGGATGTAACGTGGCACTGCAGAGTATGGGTGGATGCGGCGGACGCAGCAGGACGCGACCGGGAAGGACGCGACCGGGAATTGGCAAAGCTCTGCGAAGAAGTAGTAACAAGAATTTCTGGGACAGGATGCATACAAAAGGAAACAAGTGAAAACAGAGATGAGAGAGCAGCTCAGTGTGTCATAGGAAGGAAGGAACTTCCCCGGCAGTCTAGAATTATAATAGCATAGCTAAGAGAGGCAGGTTAACTTAGAGAGGGCCGGATCGGGCTAGAACTTTCCCCTGCCGGATCAGGCTGTAGTGGCCTGCCTCCCTCTACTCTCGCTATATTATTGATTATATGATAAATAAATCTGATGACTACGAAGAGAAGCAGGTTGGCCGAGTTAGGAGGACACTGCAACTCCTCACTCCTTAACTATAAGCTTTATCAAAGAGGAGGGTTTTCAATTTACTCTTAAATGTGGTGACGGTTTCTGCCCCTCGAACCCAAATTGGGAGCTGGTTCCACAGGAGTGGAGCCTGATAGCTGAAGGCTCTGGCCCCGTCTACTTTTAGAGACTCTAGGAACCACAAGTAGCTCTGCATTCTGGGAGTGTAATGCTCTACTGGGACAATAAGGTACTAAGAGCTCTTCTAGGTATGATGGTGCTTGACCATTTAGAGCTTTGTAGGTCAGGAGGAGGATTTTAAATTCAATCCTAGATTTCACAGGAAGCCAGTGCAGAGAAGCTAATACAGGAGAAATATGATCTCTTCTCCTAGTTCTCGTCAGAACACGTGCTGCAGCATTCTGGATCAGCTGGAGAGTCTTAAGGGACTAATTTGAGAAACCTGCTAGTAAGGAATTACAGTACTATAGCCTAGAAGTAACGAATGCATGGACTAGTTTTTCAGCATCGTTTTGAGACAGGATATTCCTAATTTTGGCAATGTTACGAAGATGGAAAAAGGCTGTTCTTGAGGTTTGTTTTAAGTGGGCATTGAAGGATATATCCTGATCAAAAATAACTCCTAAATTTCTGACAGTAGTGCTGGAGGCCAGGACAATACCATCCTGAGTAGCTATGTCTTTAGATAATGAAGTTCGGAGGTGCTTTGGTCCCATCACAATAACTTCAGTTTTGTTTGAGTTTAACATCAGGAAATTGTAGGTCATCCAGGATTTTATATCTTTAATGCACGCTTGAAGTTTAGCTAACTGACCACTTTCATCTGGCTTAATTGACAGATATAATTGGGTGTCGTCTGCGTAACAGTGAAAGTTAATTGAGTGTTTCCTAATAATATTACCTAGAGGAAGCATATATAAGGAAAATAGAATTGGTCCAAGCACTGAGCCTTGAGGAACGCCATGGCTAACTTTAGCGTACTTGGAGGGTTTATCGTTAATGTTAAGAAATTGGGATCGCTCAGAGAAATAGGACTTAAACCAGCTTAGTGCGATTCCTTTAATGCCAACTAAGTGTTCCAGTCTCTGTAACAGGATGGTATGGTCAATAGTGTCGAATGCAGCACTAAGATCTAATAAAACAAGTATGGAGACAAGTCCTTTGTCAGCAGCAGTTAGAAGGTCGTTAGTAATTTTCCACCAGTGGCGTCTCTGTGCTATGATGCATTCTAAATCCTGACTGAAAGTCTTCAAATAGACTGTGCCTACGTAGAAAGTCACATAGTTGGTTAGCGACTACCTTCTCAAGGATTTTTGAGAGAAAGGGAAGATTAGATATAGGTCTATAGTTGGCTAAGAGTTCAGGATTGAGGGTAGGTTTTTTCAGAATAGGTTTTATCACAGCTATTTTAAATGACTGCGGTACATGACCTGTTAATAAAGACAAATTGATTGTGTGTAGTATTGTGGTGTTGACCACAGGTAGTGCTTCTTTAAGTAGCCTCGTTGGAATGGGGTCTAAGAGACAGGTAGTTGGCTTGGCTGAAGAGACCTTTAACATTAATTGTTGAAGGTCTATAGGATAAAAGCAGCTGAAGTATGTATCAGGTCTTATCATTCTCTCCAGTCCTCCTGCGCCCAATGGTGAGCTGTTAGAAGTTGAGGGCAAAAGGTGATGAATTTTATCTGTAATTGTTATAATTTATCATTAAAGAAGCTCATGAAGTCATCACTACTCAGAGCTACAGGAATAGATGTCTCAGTAGAGCTGTGGCTATCTGTCAGCCTGGCTACAGTGCTGAAAAGAAACCTTGGGTTGTTCTTATTTTCTTCTATTAGTGTTGAGTAATAGTCTGATCTGGCAATTCAGACTATCTTGCCAATCTATACGAGATTCTTCCAGTTTAGTGGAACGCCATTTACTTTCAAGTTTTCGTGAGATTTGTTTTAATTTGCGAGTTTGGGAGTTATACCAAGGTGCTAATTTCCTTTGCTTCATCGTCTTCTTTTTGAGAGGAGCGACCGAGTCTAAAGTTGTCCGTAGGCAGGCCGTAGCAGCGTCTACGAAATTATCAAGTTGTGAGGGACTAAAATTAACCTAAAGGTCCTCTGTTATATTAAGGCACGACATTGAGTTAAATGCTGTTGGTATATCTTCCTTAAATTTAGTTATAGCACTGTCAGATAGGCATCTAGTGTAGAAACTTTTATTTAATTTCGTATGGTCTGGTAATAGGAATTCGAAAGTTATTAAAAAATTATCTGATAATAAAGGATTCTGCGGAAATACTATTAAATCTTCAATTTTGATTCCATATTCTAGCACAAGCTTGAGGGTTAAAATAGTGCGTGGCCTTATGCACATTCTGACTGAAACCAATTGAATCTAGTAGTGAATTGAAAGCAGTACTAAGGCTGTCATCGTCCACATGGATATTAAAATCACCTACAATAAATATTTTGTCTGATTGAAGGACCAAGAAAACATTCCCCACACCATTACACCACCACCACCAGCCTGCTCAGTGGTAACAAGGCATGACGGATCCATGTTCTCATTCTGTTTACGCCAAATTCTGACTCTACTGTCTGAATGTGTCATGGTGCTGTCTGTTTTCCCTCTCCCCTCTCCCTTGTTTTTGTCTTGTCTGTCATGTGCTGAGTGGGTGTGGCATTCCTGGTTTTATTTCCCTCCTTGTCAGGACACCTGTGGCTTCCTGCTCACCTGAATCATATCCAGCAATCACCACTCCTGTCTTAAACCCCGGCCTTCCAACCAGTCTCTGCCAGATCATCCATTCACCCAAGTGGTAACACTCTCTACAGCCAGCCTCAGTGGTTTTGAAAGACTGCCTTTTTGTATTCCTGTTGCAAGCCTTGTTTTTGACTTTTTGTGTTTTCTTTTGTGTCCAGATTCCTGCTTCAGCCTAGTGGTGGGCAGATCGAGGCTTCGTGAAACAGTGAAACAGTTGAAGCAAATGTGCCATATTGTGTCGAGGCTTCGAAACAATCTGACACCCGTCTCAACGATGACACCTAGTGGTCACTTGCAGGTGTTGATCTGAAACAACCTTGATAACGAGCCATTAAAAAAATTAAAAATGTATTATTGTATTGTATAATTTTTCTAATATGTGAAGCTTGTAAGGCTTGCAGACTCCTCACTGTGCATAATGCTATTTTGGTCATAAAAAATGAATATTAATAAAAGAAATCAAGCCACAATGTCTCACTTTTTTATAGATTTTCATTCAAAAATATTTATTTCTCTGCTGTGGAAGGACTTAGCCTACTTCGTGTTTTACAGATAATTTCTCCAGCCTTTGAAAAGATCCTCTCACAAGGGACACTTGTTGCTGGCATGCAAAGATATTTTTTAGCAAGGACATACAAATGAGGAAAGATTACTGCTCTTTCTTTCCAGTAAGTTAGGGGATCATGAGTTCTGGGCAAAAACGCATAGTTGTGGTATTTTTTCACTTCCACTGTGGCTTCAGCTGTAGCATTGTGTATAATCTGTGTTTTACGGATACGATCATTAAAACGTTCCCATAAACTGTCCTGTCCTGTCTATCTATCTATCTATCTATCTATCTATCTATCTATCTATCTATCTATCTATCTATCTATGTGTCACTGTATGTAGGTCTATACTCTGTCTGTCTCAGTCTATCAGTCAATGTGTAAATTTAAATGTAAGCCTAAATATAACTAAACAACTCGCACTATGAATGTCACTATATCACCAAATATCCGCTATCTCAAAATCAAACTCCTCTCACAAAAACCCACGAGGTCAAGATGCGTTGACTTCACTTTTATACTGATGTGCGATGTGTGTTCCCGACCCTGTCAATCAAACGCTGATTTGGCGGACCATGCCACCTGTTGAAACACTAGTGAAACACTCCGGTGTTTCATTTAGCCGTAGTCACGTGACATCAGTGTTTTGAATCGCGCTTCGGATCAGTGTTTCGAAACATCTGCGCTTCGGGATCTCGGCAAAGCTTCGGAACATCAGTTTCACTTCAGCCATCCCTACTTCAGCCCTGGAAGCCCAGTCTGCCTGCCTGAGCCAACATGTTTTTTTTTTTGTAGGACCTGCCTCTCACCTGTCTGCCCACTCTCAGCCCCAGAGGATTTTAAGCACCATCATTACTCTTTGTGTTCAATAAACCTCAATACCTGTTCCGACCTTTTTGTCTGTGTCTGCTCTTGAATCTGGACAGCCCAACCTAACAGAATGTCTCAACAGAAATCAAGACTCATCGGACCAGGCAACATTTTTACAGTCTTCAACTGTCCAACTTTGGTGAGCTTGTGCAAATTGTAGCCCCTTTTTCCTATTTTTAGTGGAGATGAGTGGTACCTGGTGGGGTCTTCTGCTGCTGTAGCCCATCCGCCTCAAGGTTGTTCGTGTTGTGGCTTCACAAATGCTTTGCTGCATACCTCGGTTGTAACGAGTGGTTATTTTCAAGGCATTTTCGCCCAGAGGACTGCCGCATACTGGATGTTTTTCCTTTTTCAGACCATTCTTTGTAAACCCTAGAAATGGTTGTGGGTGAAAATCCCAGTAACTGAGAAGATTGTGAAATACTCAAACCAGCCCGTCTGGCACCAACAACCATGCTACGCTCAAAGTTGCTTAGATCACCTTTCTTTCCCATTCTGACATTCAGATAATTGATAAACATATTAACATAACTAAAAAACAATATGGAGAAAAGGAATAGAAAAAAATCTAAACAAACCAACCCAGCCTTCCTTCTCAAAACGCTTCCCTGAGCTAAGCGTCTACACCCTATATTATGCATCCTAACTGTGCATCAAACCAGTCCTCCACAAGTAACCATATATATAGTTATAAACGTCTGTAAAAGATATAAAAAAAAACATTTAAACAGGACAAAGCATAAATAATGTTCTGACTCACCACCTTCAGACACAAATAGAGAAGCCGTGTATAACAGAGGAGCCTACATAATAAGCATCTGAGAAAGAACAGAAAAAAGAGGAAACTGTCTTCCAGATTGGTCAGCCTGTGTGCAGCTATAAAGAGACCAATAGCGTGGCCGGGTTAGCTCAGTTGGTAGAGTAGGCGCACATATATAGAGGTTTACTCCTCGACGCAGCGGCTGCGTTTTCGACTCCGACCTGCGGCCCTTTGCTGCATGTCATTCCCCCTCTCTCTCCCCTTTCGTGTCTTCATCTGGCTTATGAAAATAAAGGCCTAAAATGCCCGAAAAAGTAATCTAAAAATAAATAAAGTGACCGACGTCAAGAGGCCGGTGAGAAGTTATCCATTAGCGTCGTTGGCCCGTTCCACCCAGAGAGTCGGGACTATTGTCTCCGCTTAAAAACTCACTGCCTCCTCCGCTGTAACGAAGCTGTACTTTCTGCCGTTGAATGAGACAGGGACATCGTTAGGCCTATTTTAGGGGGGCTGAAGCTACCCCAAAATGTTCCTAAGCCCCCCTAAATAATAACAACAATATCAATAGCCGTATCCTCATTCATATTTAGACGCAACAAATGATATATATCCAGCTACAAAAAAATAACCGAAAAGTCGGAAGTTAGACAGAAGTACAGAGAGTCGTTGTGCTATCATGATGATGCACCGCACCGTCTCGTTGCAGTGGTGTGAACTGGCAGCTTTCAAAGCGTTGCAGACCAGAGCGTTGCAAGTAACTGGGGGATTCATCTCGTCTTGTCGCTATTCTTTGGTCTGAACTCGCTAAGCACCCTCCTCCCCCCCCCTACCCCCCCACACACACATAACACACACCGATACACACGCTAATGGTGAAAGGAAGATTGATTACACCTAGTGATACAGAGTGAAATTGTAAGTTGTTTTTAATGACCTGCTTACCTTTAGCTATGTTTTCTTGAGGGAAAGGAAAGGGGATATTTTGGTTTGCTATGGAAAACTATAGTCTAGCTCAGGGGTCGGCAACCTTTTTGACATGAAGTGCCCTTTTCAAAATTTCTTGTTTATTAGTGTGCCATGTCAACATTAAGTTTAATTATGACATCACATCAAAAGTTTAATATCCAGGGAATCTGTAGTTTTATTCCATAGCAAAATTTGATAACATTTAGCCTAGTTCCCTTAATAAAAACAACGTAATTATATCCGGAGTATGATACAAGGCTGTCATCCTTATGAAAACATCCACATCGGAGTTGAAATCATTAACCTTACCAACATTACACCAATGTTTTTTATCATCTTAAATTTCACTCCGTTATAATGGCAGTAAATGTCAAAACAGGAGAATTAAGGGTAACAGACATATGAGAACTATACAATAATGCTGCCATGCTTATGAAACATCCACATCTTAGTTGAAATCATTAACCTTACCAACATTACACCAATGTTTTTTTAGCATCTTAAATTTCACTCCGTTATAATGGCAGTAAATGTCAAAACAGGAGAATTAAGAGTAACAGACACATGAGAACTATACAATAATGCTGCCATGCTTATGAAACATCCACATTTTAGTTGAAATCATTACTCTTGTCAGCAATACTCTTAATACTTGTATTTTTTTTTTACAGATTTATATGCAGTTCCCATTTTGCATACTGCTTGCAATTATATTCCTTCATTTCAAAAAAGGTTGCATGGCAGCAAATGTCACAAAGGGAGAATTAAGTGTAACAAACACTATACAAGAATGCTGCAATGAAAACATCCACATCTGACATGAAAAAAGAGACTGGAACAGAGCTCTTGAATGTAAAGTCATATGTGCTACATTAAACAGATGCCTACCAGTCAATGTGATCCCTGGACCTGCTTTTCTTTGCTGAGCTCCATTATCTGGGGTTCGTACTTAGTCACTTTAAGTTGCACACAAGCTTCGGAGTGGTCAGTTGTCAAACGACTGCGGGAGGGGCTGAGCACGCTCTTCATATGTGAGAATATCTGCTCACAGAGATATGTTGATTCGAAGACTGTCAGCAAAGCCAATGCAATGTTCCTGAGAAAGCAAAACGTATCTGGTACAGATATCCAGCAGGTGAAGATACAAGTCCCGTGATCATGCCTTGCGGTGGTTTCCAGCTGTTTCCGTAGCTCTGCAAACTTTGTTGCCCACAGTGTTGAAGTCTTCAGCTCAATCAGCTGCATTTCCACGTCCTGTATATCCAGCCAGTCCATCAGAGCTAAATCCAGTTCATGTCCATCAAAGCTATCGGGTTTAATCAAGAATGAGAACATGGGTCCATACTTCTGAAATTCCCGAAATCGTGTTGTAAACTCCGACTCAAGTCCGCTGATGTATTTGCATATTTCAGCGGTGCTGATGCTGTGCTCCGTGGACAGCTCCCTTAAGTGCCTGAAGTAGCGGAAAGTGGAGGTGGCAATGTCACTTGAAAAAATTGTCAGCTTTCCAACAAAAGCAGCCCATGTGCGCATTACGTTCCAAAACTGTTTGCCCTGCACCTTGCAGGTGTAGATTAAGCTCGTTGAGGTGTCCCGTAATGTCCGTGAGAAACATAAGTTTCACAACCCACTCGTCGTCATGCAGTTCGGGATAGTCTTGCCCTTTTTCAGCCAGGAAGGCCTTTATAGCATCAAAACAGCCGACAAACCGCTCCAAAACTTTCCCGCAGCTTAGCCACCTGACTGCTGTGTGGAGAGGGATATCTTTGTGTGCGCAGTTCATTTCCTCGAGCAGAGATGTGAACTGTCGGTGTGTTAGAGCAGATCGCTTAACTATGAAGTTAACAACTTTCACCACTGTAGCCATAACCTCATTAAGATCTGAATTTGACGTTTTTGCACAAAGATTTTCTTGGTGTATTATGCAGTGAAGTTTCATGATGGGGTGACCAACTTGTTCCTCGATTAATGTGACTGCTCCCCGCTGTTTCCCGACCATGGCGGGGGCACCATCTGTTGTCACTGCAAAAATCTTGCTAATGTCAATCCCTCGCTCCTCAAAATGCTCCAGAAAAACTCTGGCTATGTCCTCACCTTTTGTTGTTTCAGGCATTGGCTTTAAGCAACAGAGTTCCTCTCTTACAGTCCCATCGCCATATATTGCCATGACTGCCAAACGTGGTATGTCATTTACATCCACACTCTCATCAAGTGCAACGCTAAATACCATAGCTTCTTTCAAACCACCTGTCTGCTGCGCTCTTACGTTTTCTGCCATTTCTTCGATGCGTCGTTCCACACTTCTGGCAGATATGGGAATGTCTTTTATTCTTGATTTTATTGTCTCTTTGTTTGGTAAGCCATCAAACAAAACATCTGAGCTACAGATGAAAGCCTCCTTTATATATTCCCCATCGGTGAATGGCTTTCCCCGTTTTGCAATGCAATTAGCAATGTGATAGCTTGCTTTGGTAGCATGATCTTTGGCCGTGGCGAAGACTTTAAGGGTGTTAGCTTGCTTCCCATACCTGGACACGGCACGTTTGACAGATTCAGCCTTGTCTGCCAAATCCTTGAAAGTTTTCTCATGTTTGGTCTCAAAATGGCGTTTAACACTCGATGTTCGGCAAACAACATTTTCAAGACATAATGTGCACACCGCACGGTCCTTCTGAAACACAAAGCCCCACTGTTCTGTCCATGAGGGCTGAAATGCCCGAACATTAACTTTAGCTTTCTTAGCTAGCGGGCCTGCCATTGCCGACATACCGCTACCAAGCCCGCTCTGCCAGCACAGATTTGGCCAGCAGCGTTACTAGTAGCTTACTAGCCAATCAGAGCAGAGGCAGAGTAGGTTGGGTCTTTGCTGCATGCGTATGGGGATAGTTTGTATACAGTCTGGTGGGGATACAAGTCAATCAAACTTGCCTACCGTAAATAACAGGTCGCGCAACTGTGAACGTTGTAATTTGGCATGCGGATGAGGGAGTGCTTCAGCATTTCAACCATGATTTCAACACATCAATAACTCTATTGAACATATTACCAGCGTGCCATTGGTTAAGGTCCCGCGTGCCCATGGTGGCACGCGTGCCTAAGGTTGCCGACCCCTGGTCTAGCTAGAGTGAACGAGCGAAATACAAGAAATGGTTAACTTAGCAAGCTAATCACAACTCTTTATTCATTGCCAATAATATAGCCTATCTCTATAGTAGGCCTATTCTAAAACAATATCAATCCCCATAGAATGTTGTTGTCACTGAAAACTAAATGTCATAGGGTCCCTCTTAATGCTATTGTACCGTTGTATATCCTTCAATTCACTGAGCAGATGAGATGGATATTGGAAGATATTTCAGCAGAGAGAAAGAGAAACCGGAGATTGGCAGAGCAGTTGATTCTGAGGGAGCCAGTGTGATTGAGGTCAGTAGTGGTCTATAGGTCTAAGGATTGCTTGGTTTTCTTCTAACAATAAGCATTTGTTGGCAGGTCTAGGTACTATGCATAGCCTAAACTAAATTATTTCATTATATGTATTATATATGCTAGCTATATTCTAACCAATTTAACTTTCTTCATTCATTGGCTGTGATACATTAAATAAATATGTAGATGAGCACATGCCCACAGATACACATGTGAAAACAAAATGAAAGCAATCCTACATACAGTACATACAGTATATACAGTAATCATTACTCCAAATCTTTTATTCCTTCCGCCATCAGGTTATTGTATTTAGACAGTAGCCACTTTAAATAGGATCCGTATTAATATCTTACATGATAAAGTATGCAGTGATGCCTA